>NC_083577.1:46752282-47019782 GCF_027579695.1 Neoarius graeffei | reverse complement strand
AGTGACAGTGTGTGTGTGTGTGTGTGTGTGTGTGTGAGAGTGAGTGTGTGTAAGAGAGAGAGTGTGTGTGTGTGTGTGAGAGAGAGAGTGTGTGTGTGAGAGAGAGAGAGAGAGAGAGTGTGTGAGCGTGACAGTGTGTGTGTGAGTGTGAGAGTGACAGTGTGTGTGTGTGAGAGTGTGAGAGTGACAGTGTGTGTGTGTGTGAGAGTGTGTGTGTGTGTGTGTGTGTGTGTGTGTGTGAGTGTGTGTGAGAGTGTGAGAGTGACAGAGTGTGTGTGTGTGTGTGTGTGTGTGTGTGAGAGAGAGAGAGAGAGAGAGAGTGTGTAAGAGAGAGAGAGTGTGTGTGTGTGTGTGTGTGTGAGAGAGAGAGAGAGAGTGTGTGTGTGTGTGTGTGTGTGAGAGAGAGAGAGAGAGTGTGTGTGTGTGTGTGTGTGTGTGAGAGAGAGAGAGAGAGAGAGAGAGAGAGAGAGTGTGTGTGTGTGTGTGTGTGTGAGAGAGAGAGAGAGAGAGAGAGAGAGTCTGGCGCAGAGTAAATGCTCGTGTGACAAAAGGCTGCCGGTCGCTCCGCCAACAAATCCTTAGCTGTGCTGTAATGTGCGCTAAGAGTCAGAGCGACGCACAGGGGGGCGGTTTCCCCCCATCCAGCGCAAAAAGCCACGACAAGATTCAAGTCACTTTCAGCCGGAATCATTTCTAAACGCCACATCTGTCCGCGCTGTCTGAACAGCGTCCTATTGTGCAGCGCTAATCCAGCGCACTCCCGCACTGAAGCCCAAACCGCACTGAAAGGAAGCAGCTGTAAACAAGTCGGCGCAATTTCACAAGGTGTCTATCGCAAACCTCGCGTCCCTCCTTTTCACTTGACCGAACACACTGCACCCAGCACCCCGCTCTCCGCCGCCCAGCACCCCGCTCTCCGCCGCCCAGCACCCCGCTCTCCGCCCCCAGCACCCCGCTCTCCGCCACCCAGCACCCCGCTCTCCGCCACCCAGCACCCCGCTCTCCGCCGCCCAGCACCCCGCTCTCCGCCGCCCAGCACCCGCTCTCCGCCCCCAGCACCCCGCTCTCCGCCACCCAGCACCCCGCTCTCCGCCACCCAGCACCCCGCTCTCCGCCACCCAGCACCCCGCTCTCCGCCACCCAGCACCCCGCTCTCCGCCACCCAGCACCCCGCTCTCCGCCTCGGCTCAACACAGCAACTTCAGCAAACTCCAGCGGAGATTCCGCCTGCTCTTACCGTCGAGAAACTCCTGACAGCTCGGGTTCCGAGGCGAGGGCAACACACTCAAAACAGCCCGGTATTGTCGCGTCAGTCCGGTTCCGTTGAGTTTCCTCCGGGTTTCCGGTGTGTGTGTGTGCGGGCCCAGGTAGCCGCTCCTCAGCTCGCTCCCTCCGCGCGACACTCTCGCCGGTGACGTCACCAGGGCCGTGCTACAAAGAGGGCGGCGCGCGCCCAGTGTGGGGCAGCTGGAACAGCCATCTCTCCATCTCTCCACATACAGGACCTCCAGCACCACTGCTGCCCAAGCCACAGCCTCACATTCACCACTACAGCTGCGCGTTCTGTGTTTTCTTCTTTGTTTTTCATCAGAACCGAATCTAGGAACTTGTTGTCAGGGGGTTTTGTCACTTATAAGTGGTGACTCAGTAGTTAAGGCTCTGATCAGAAAAGGGCCACTGTTGGGCCTTTGAGCAAGGCCCTTAACCCTACCTTCCTGACAAACTGGTATCCATCCATCCATTATCTCTAGCCGCTTTATCCTGTCCTACAGCTGGCAAGCTAAAGCCTATCCCAGCTGACTACGGGCGAGAGGCGGGTTACAGCCTGGACAAGTCGCCAGGTCATCACAGGGCTGACACATAGACAACCATTCACACTCACATTCACACCTACGGTCAATTTAGAGTCACCAGTTAACCTAACCTGCATGTCTTTGGACTGTGGGGGAAACCGGAGCACCCGGAGGAAACCCACACAGACACGGGGAGAACATGCAAACTCCACACAGAAAGGCCCTCGTCGGCTGCTGGGCTCGAACCCAGGACCTTATTGCTGTGAGGCAACAGTACTAACCACTACACCACTGTGCCACCCACAAACTGGTATATGCAAACAAAAGAATTTCACTGTGCTGTAATGTAATATGTGACAAATAAACCCTGTGTCCAAAATCGCCCCCTACTCACTATATAGGGCACTATATAGTGAGGATGCCATTTTGTAGTGCTGTCCAAAACCTTAGTGAGGATTATTTACACCCTATATAGTGCACTCAAAGTATCCCACAATGCATCACGAAAAGTAGTGTACAACCGATGGTCACTAACCGAGCAATATATTACATCATGCATTGCGGTCACGCTGAAAGAAATCAAATCAAAAGGCTAAAATTTGATTTAATAAAAGGCAGCGACAAAGAAGAAAGTATTCAGCCTTTATTTCAAGGAACTGAAAGGTGCAGGTACTTTGTATTGCTTAATGCGGGAAATACACTCAGTATGTATAATATGTATTTATTACAAAAATACATGCATGTATTCATTATTTTGAAAACCCACCAGCCACCTGATCTGCAAGCTTTAATTGTGCGACAGTAATGACGTACAGTGGTGCTTGAAAGTTTGTGAACCCTTTAGAATTTTCTATATTTCTGCATAAATATGACCTAAAACATAATCAGATTTTCACACAAGTCCTAAAAGTAGATCAAGAGAACCCAGTTAAACAAATGAGACAAAAATATTATACTTGATAATTTATTTATTGAGGAAAATGATCCAATATTACATATCTGTGAGTAGCAAAAGTATGTGAACCTCTAGAATTAGCAGTTAATTTGAAGGTGAAATTAGAGTCCGGTGTTTTCAATAAATGGGATGACAATCAGGTGTGAGTGGGCACCCTGTTTTATTTAAAGAACAGGGATCTATCAAAGTCTGATCTTCACAGACCCGTTGCAACAAGGTAGGCAGACTTGGCAATTGCTTAGGGCCCCAGGCCTCGAAGGGCCCCTGCTGCCGAACGACTGGTTATGTGTTCAATAGCAATGACAACTTTTTGAGCGCGGCAGCGCAGCGCCTAATGACACTTGTTGAAATACCCTAGTGCCAAGGGGGGCCCCCTAATGCACAACAGCGCCTCCCTACATGCTTTGGCCGAAAAGTGCAATGACAGTCTGTTGTCAACCCCTCAATGCCCATCTCCATCCAGTCAAGTGGTTGCAGAGCTCCGCGGCAAAAAAAACCCAAAATCAAATATGAAGCGTAATTACCCCTCAGGGAGCCAGAAGAGAAAGAAGACGAGGACGACAGAAAAAAACAAGACACTGGTAAGTGAGAATGTACACACTCATTAATATAGGGTGACCAGATTTCCCGAGTCTGAAACCGGGACACTTTTGCGCGCGACCATGCTCGTGCACGCACACCTTTTTTTACGTAAACGTGACACTCAGAGAGGTGCTCTTATCATTTTGTTGAAGCTCACATTTATCAACATCTCACATGAAATAAAACAAACAGGCATTTTGTTGTCTAGTAGCATAGTGGTATACAGATCAGTTAAATTATGGTCAGACAACAGATTTTGTAATGGCTGAGAATAGGCCAGGCTATGTCCATAGGCCAAATTTAAACTGATTTATTTCACCTGTTTGTGAGAACACCAAGAAGAATGCAGATGCACATGTAGGCTATATCTCTAAAATTGTATGCACTATAGCATGAACTTAAAAAGTAGATATGTGACCTCAACATAGCCTAGGTCAGAATCAACCTTACTAACCATTCCCCACAACTGCATGAATAAAGCAAGAAGATGTGTACAAAAGTGAACACTTTAATGGAAGGCGCAACAAGCTGTTCAACACAGCAATATGCCCAAACTGTCAGAATGGTATGTTAAACAGAAACAAAAAAGAGACAAGAGATTTGAGAATATACACTCAAACAAAACAGCAATAAAGGAGGAGAGGGGCGACAGCCCGAGGAAAGCCCCCACAGGAGCGCACAGCATTTGCAACATAGGCTACCCAACTCAGTACAGGAACAAAGCTAAGGCGACTGTCAATCCACCCACCCTAAACAAAATGCATTAGCCTACGTATATAAGAAGAGTGAATCTTTTCCAGTTTTAATGTGATCCTGTATATCAGCGTTACCACCGTGGGCTACGGAGAAGGAACACTTACAGTGTGTGCAGTAGGCTTCGTGCGCATTGTTCTGCACCTCTCGGAGGAAGGGGTAGGTGCCCTGTAAATCTTTGGAAAAGGTACATTTTCTTTTCGGCATAATTGCTGCGGCATTACTGCTGCTAGCTGCTACACAAAGAACATTCACGCCAGTTAATGTTTATTTTATTGTTGCATGGTAACGTTCTGTTGTCTGGAATAATGTGGCTAAATAAACACCCATGCCACAGGGCCAGGGGGCAGTAACCAGGAAAGTTTGCGATTCCTGTCAATTCATCAAAATAGTAAATGCAGGGCCCTATGAAAGATTACAATTTAGGGCCCCCCCGGTAAAATTTTCAAGCTCAAGCAACTGAATTTGAAGTCTGTTTTTGGCTGGCACTTCTACTTTACTATGCATGTGATCAGCTACCTAGCAAGTTTAGGTGATACAATTATTTGGTATATGAACATTTTAAATGCAGAACTGTCAGAACTAGACTGAATAGACTGTTGCCTTAAAATGAAAATTCCATGATATATATTATGGAAGATATATATTTCTTTTATGAGCAACTATTATTAGGCCACTCAGTAGCCTATGGAGTTCATTCAATCCAAATGTTTGTGTTGAGAGAAATTGCATGCATCACTGTATCAGTATGGATTTATAACATTCTGTATGCACATTATGGATACTCCAGAGCCCTCCAGCAAACATCATCAATAATCAGGATTACAAAATGTATTCCTTTATCTCCTCCATTTATTGACTTATTGTATGTGATCAAATGTATGCCTTGATGAATAACTACACTAGTTTTTTGATACAATTACATAGTGCACTGCAAGAAATCCACTAGGTGTTTTTGGTTTCTTTTAGGCATCACACATTTATTAGAAAACACAGCAAATGTTCAAATATTCAAGTTAAATACTTAGCAACAGTATCAATAAATCCACACATGAACAATAGCAATGATATCTATGACCACAGCTAATGTGCAAAATATTAAAGTTAAATACTTAACAATATCAACAAATCCACACATGAACAATGGCAAAACACCTAGACTTAATTATACAATAAAGATACCTATGAAAAAAGGTGATTTTTTTTTCACACACAGTGTGATATCCGGACTTCATAATTCATCACACCTGCTCCTGCTTAGCAACTTCTAGAATGTACACCTCTGTTGTGCACATAGCGCGCCCAGAATCAGACTGTACCATTAGTAAAAAGGGTGGAGGGGTGAAATGACAATATCATAAATAATTCAAGAAAAATGTTATAGCAAATCATAACCATGTATAATTTGCATATTTTAACAGATGAAATGAAATATTTTATTTCAAAAACTTACACAAGGCAATACTATTGAAATAATATTAATATCCCTCACAGGCCCCCCTGTCAGTGCCAGGCCCTTAGAATCATCCTAACTTTCCCCCCCCAGCGGCGCCCCTGACCTCGCGAGTGGCGAAAACCGGGGCATATCCGTGTCCCGACAGACTTTTGTCGGGACTCGGGACACGCAACCCCAAATCGGGACTGTCCCGGTAAAACCGGGACGTCTGGTCACCCTACATTAATACCAAGCGGGTCGACAAGCAAATTTGGTAGCTAGCTTACGTTAATGGTAGTTATCTTGTAGACAGTGTTTATAACAGTGATGTAAACGTTGTCATGCACAACAGGCTTACAAACTTGCAAGGACTGGCTAAAAATTCTAATATGTGCCACACAAATAGGTGAAAGACTGTCAACTTCTCCCAGATTAACTTATTGTGTTTATCAAAATGTCATAGTCAGAGTTAGTTTCAGCGAGCTGCATGGCTTTCATCAGAAGTAGCTAGTGTGTCGTGAGCATGAATGGAGTAGGACGGGATGGCTCACAAGAAAGCCCTTTTTTACATAAATAGGCTACGTTTGTGACCTTGGTCGGATATTGACGCAGAGGACTTAGCACTGGACATCAATTCTGCTGTCCACACTTTCCGAGATAATGCATCCACCTGCCCATTTGACATGCTTGACTACATATACAGTGAGAAGCTACTAGACTTGTACAGCAATTTAAGCATTGCACTACGTTTACTTCTTACACTTCCTGTGTCAGTTGCCTCAAGAGAGAGGAGCTTTTCAGCTCTGAAGCTTATTAAGAACTATATGAGGTCCGCCATGGGCCAAGAGAGGCTCTCCGGACTGGCACTGATGTCAGTTGAATGTGATGTCCGCAGGTCTTTGGACATGGAGGGTATTGTGGCTGCCTTTGCTGAAGCCAAAGCCCACAAGCAGCAGTTTTAGACATTTTGCCCATGATTCTAGTTGTGTATTCTTAAATTTTTATGTGTTTTTCTATACCTTTTGCACTTTTCTGTGGGTGCTGGTTCTTATTAAGATTCTTATTCATGTTTGTAATCATTTAATCACCATTTGAAGTTATTTCTACTTGTGTATATACTGTAAATATTTAGTGTTGTGTTATTTACACATTTTATATTACTTTGTCTTATTTTCAGATTTGATTTATATATATATATATATATATATATATATATATATATATATATATATATATATATATATATGTGTGTGTGTGTGTGTGTGTGTGTGTGTGTATTTTGTCTATTCTTGTGTTTAATTGGGTTTGATAATTATTTATAATAATGTAAAGAGTTCATTTATTAAGTAAAAATCATAAGAATGATTACAATACGTGTGATGTTTATTTATTAAGTCTTCAGTGGGTAGGCGGCCATAAGGCCTTTCGTCGAGGGGGGGATAATTATGGGCCCCAGATCCCCCTTTGCCTAGGGCCCCCAAATAGCTTGAAACGGGCCTGGATCTTCACAACACATGTTTGTGGAAGTGTATCATGGCACGAACAAAGGAGATTTCTGAGGACCTCAGAAAAAGCGTTGTTGATGCTCATCAGGCTGGAAAGGTTACAAAACCATCTCTAAAGAGTTTGGACTCCACCAATCCACAGTCAGACAGATTTTGTACAAATGGAGTAAATTCAAGACCATTGTTACCCTCCCCAGGAGTGGTCGACCAACAAAGATCACTCCAAGAGCAAGGCGTGTAATAGTCGGCGAGGTCACAAAGGACCCCAGGGTAACTTCTAAGCAACTGAAGGCCTCTCTCACATTGGCTAATGTTCATGAGTCCATCATCAGGAGAACACTGAACAACAATGGCGTGCATGGCAAGGTTGCAAGGAGAAAGCCACTGCTCTCCAAAAAGAATATTGCTGCTTGTCTGCAGTTTGCTAAAGATCACATGGACAAGCCAGAAGGCTATTGGAAAAATGTTTTGTGGATGGATGAGACCAAAATAGAACTTTTTGGTTTAAATGAGAAGCGTTATGTTTGGAGAAAGGAAAACACTGCATTCCAGCATAAGAACCTTATCCCATCTGTGAAACATGGTGGTGGCAGTATCATGGTTTGGGCCTGTTTTGCTGCATCTGGGCCAGGATGGCTTGCCATCATTGATGGAACAATGAATTCTGAATTATACCAGCGAATTCTAAAGGAAAATGTCAGGACATCTGTCCATGAACTGAATCTCAAGAGAAGGTGGGTCATGCAGCAAGACAATGACCCTAAGCACACAACTTGTTCTACCAAGGAATGGTTAAAGAAGAATTAAGTTAATGTTTTGGAATGGCCAAGTCAAAGTCCTGATCGTAATCCAGTGGAAATGCTGTGGAAGGACATGAAGCGAGCAGTTCATGTGAAGAAACCCACCAACATCCCAGAGTTGAAGCTGTTCTGTATGAAGGAATGGGCTAAAATTCCTCCAAGCCGGTGTGCAGGACTGATCAACAGTTACCGGAAATGTTTAGTTGCAGTTATTGCTGCACAAGGGGGGTCACATCAGATACTGAAAGCAAAGGTTCACATACTTTTGCCACTCAGAGATATGTAATATTGGATCATTTTCCTCAATAAATAAATGACCAAGTATAATATTTTTGTCTAATTTGTTTAACTGGGTTCTCTTGATCTACTTTTAGGACTTGTGTCAAAATCTGATGAGGTTTTGGGTCATATTTATGCAGAAATATAGAAAATTCTAAAGGGTTCACAAACTTTCAAGCACCACTGTAAATACCAGCGCAACCGATTAGTGTCTGAAAGCATTTTTTTTTTCATTTTGTCAATGAGCTCACTATGTAGTCCTCTATACAGAAATTCCCTATATAGTGAGTAGGGAGTAGTGAATGAGTGAGGGATTTCGGACACAGGGAAAATCTTCTGCTTCTTCTTGACACAGGATGATAGAAAAATCCTCTAAAAAGTGGTGTTCTCAAACAGCTATGAGTCATGCTAGCAACCTTGTAATAGTATTTAACATTTTTGGATCCATGTCACACGCCATAACATACCGTATATGTCATCACAGAACTGTTATTTCAGAACTGTCTTCGTCACAGCTTTGTCTTTGCAGACGTCATCTCAGATACAGCTTTACAAATACGTCATCATAGCACGTAGCATTGCCAGGCAGCACGGTGGTGTAGTGGTTAGCACTGTCACCTCACAGCAAGAAGGTTCTGGGTTTGAACCCAGTGGCCAGCAGGGGCCTTTCTGTGTGGAGTTTGCATGTTCTCCCCTGTCTATGTGAGTTTCTTCCAGGTACTCTGGTTTCCCCCAAAGACATGCAGTTTGGTTAACTGTCTACTCGAAATTGTCTATAGGCAGATTCTACCATAACTGGATCTATTAACCACTTGCCTACAAAATAAGAAATTTTTCTTGTCCTTTTTTCAGTGAGGTAATATTTTCAAGATTGAAAATATGGTATTTGGTCTTCTAAAACAGCACGTCATTTAAAAATACACTGAGTATATCAATAAAAGATTTTTAAAGAATAAAGTTCTATTTCTTTGACATATCTGACAGACATAACTCCCATTTTAAAAATCCCTTTCATTATCCCTGTTGCTATTGTCAGTGAATTTCTGTCAGATGACCTGACGATAGACTCAACCATTATGGATCTTTGGTAGTTATCGTGTGGAAGCAGGCTTTATAATTTTTGGGTGTCAACAGATAGAGTTGAAATAGATTAACAGCGGAAAAACTATTTCGTTCACGAGAGAAGCCCACAGTTATTTTTAAAAAATGCTATCGTCAGTCTGTTAGTCAAATCCACCTGACGATAGCAAAATTCAAGCCCTCGCCACGCACATGTTGACTGACGCAAAGAGGAAATTCTACTGCGCATGATTTTTGTGACAGCAGACATTTACTTCCGGGCAAGACTTGGAGTTCTGACAGCTAGATTTCATCAAATAAATCAAGGTAAGATTTTCAGTCAGCTTTCCTGACGATAGAAATTTTTGACGATAGAACATTGAGAATATATTTGTGCATTCATATTAAAATTTTTCTGGAGGAAAACTATCATAAGTTGAGATAAATCAGAGCCACTTGCGACCCTTTCAGCCGACAGGCCATTTCAATGTGTAATTTCCCCGCGAAAGTGACACAGTCGTGTCTATCGTCATTGTTCTGACAATTATTGTTGATATTTCAATTTTGAAAATAAATTTTATCTTTTTTATTTCAATATTTTATTTTATTATTTGGTTCTAGTGATGAGGTATTTAATATTATTACTAAATTTGTCAGATTAATAATGTAAGAAACAGTTTTGTTGCTATTGTCATCTAGAGTGTCTGTCAGAATATGATGGTAGATGTTAGTTTTTCTGTCAGATTTTGATGATAGAAACCAATGTGCTTCTATTGTCATTTAGCATTGTTAGGATTTGAACCTGGTTTGCTGGTGGGATAATCCAGCAAACCCCCACTAGGCCACCAGGGGGATGACTCAAATGCAGAGGCGTGAGGCGGAAGTAGAAAAAGTATCAAAAGGTTTATTTACAATATTTACACTCCAAGGCAAAAGCAAAAGTATAATCCAAACGCTCAGAAAATAACCAGGAAAAAAAAAGTTCAAAGAAACAAAGAGCCAAAAAACCAAAAAAGAAGAGGCAAAAATACAAATGCTCAGAAGATCCAAAATGGTAAACACAAAGTCCAAAAAGTCCAAAAGAAAGCAAAGTACAAAAACCACAAAGACACGGGCGAGGAAATTGGAACAGAGGTAACTGGAGCTAAACATAACAGCACAAAGTCCAAAAGAAAGCAAAGTACAAAAACCACAAAGACACGGGCGAGGAAATCGGAACAGAGGTAACTGGAGCTAAACATAACAGCACAAAGACTCCGTGACAAGAGGACTGAACACAGGGGTATAAATACACAAACTAATTAAGGACAGGGCGGGGCAGGAAACAGGCAATAAGACAAAAACAAAACACAGAACACAGTGGTGACATCTAGAGGCCAAAAACAAACATGACCAGAAAAGGAAATAACAGTGGCCTCTAGAGGCCAAAACAGTCTCAGTCCTAACAGGACCCCCCCCCCCCCCCCAGGAGCGTCTCCTGACGTTCCCAGGACGATCAGGATGGGCCGAATGGAAGTCCCGACAAAGTTCTTTATCGAGTATGTCCCGAGCTGGGACCCAGCAGCGCTCCTCAGGGCCATAGCCCTCCCAGTCCACAAGATATTGGAGGCCCCCGCGAACCCGGCGGGAGTCCAGCAGGCGGCGCACGGTGAACACAGTCTGACCCTGGAAGATGCGGGGGGGTGGGGGGTTCCTAGGGGCAGGGGCATATGTGGACGTCAGTACGGGCTGCAACAGGGAAACATGGAATGTGGGGTTGATCCTTAGTGTACGTGGTAACTGGAGCCGGTAGGAGACAGGGTTAACTCTGCGCACAACCTTGAAGGGGCCAATGTAGCGAGGAGCAAGCTTGCGGTTCTCCACCCACAGCGGAAGGTCCTTGGTGGACAGCCAAACCCGCTGCCCAGGGCGGAAAGTGTGGGCAGGTCTCCTATGGCGGTTGGCCTGAGTCTGGTTGGTACTGGAGGTCTGGATGAGTGTCCTCCTGACCTTGCTCCAGGTCTTGCGACATCGTCTCACGTAATGGTTGACCGAGGGCACCCCAGCGTCCTCCTCCTGGTCCGGGAACAGAGGTGGCTGGAACCCGAATTGGCACTGGAACGGCGACAGCTTGGTAGCCGATGACTGCAGGGTGTTGTGGGCGTACTCTGCCCATGGCAGCCAGGTGCTCCACAATGTCAGGTTATCCATAGCCAGGCCTCGCAGGGTGGTTTCCAGGTCCTGGTTGAGCCTCTCTGTCTGGCCGTTGGACTGGGGGTGGAACCCAGAGGAGAGGCTGGCAGTGGCCCCGATGCTCTTGCAGAAGCCGTGCCATACTCGGGAGGAGAACTGGGGCCCCCGGTCAGAGACGATGTCCTGAGGGAGACCAAAAACTCGGAAGACATGAGTGAACAACAATTTAGCAGTGTCAAGGGCAGAGGGGAGTTTGCACAGTGGAATAAAGCGGCAGGCCTTGGAGAATCTGTCCACTATGACCAATATGACAGTGTTACCTTGAGACTCAGAGAGACCCGTGATGAAGTCAACCGCCACGTGGGACCAGGGACGCCGGGGAATAGGCAGAGGATGCAGGAGACCCTGGGGACGCTGTCGCGGGTTCTTGGTTCTGGTGCAGACCTCACAGGACAGGACGAATGACCTCACTTCCTTCTCCATGTTAGGCCACCAGAAGTGTCTTTTCAGGAAGTTCAGGGTCCTCCGAGCTCCCGGGTGGGCGGTGAGAGGGGAAGAGTGACCCCACTGGAGAATCTTGGCCCGGACTTGACGAGGGACGTACAGGAGGCCTGGTGGCCCCGTCCCAGGATCAGGGTCCCGGCGTTGAGCTTGTCGAACGGTCTCCTCAATACCCCAGCAGACAGGAGCCACAATCCGGGATATAGGGATGATAGGCCTGACTTCACTCTCCCTGTTAGTGGAAGAGAACAGCCTGGACAGTGCGTCAGGTTTGGTGTTCTTGGAGCCGGGGAGGTACGATAGGGTGAAGTCAAACCGACTGAAAAACAAGGCCCACCTAGCCTGTCGTGGGTTCAGTCTCTTGGCTTGCTGGAGGTACTCCAGGTTCTTGTAGTCTGTCCAAACCAGGAATGGACGTTGCGCTCCCTCCAGCCAGTGCCTCCACTCCTCAAGGGCCAGTTTGACCGCTAGCAGTTCTCGATCCCCCACATCGTACCGGGACTCTGCAGGACTCAGGCGGTGGGAGAAGTAAGCGCAGGGGTGCAGCTTTCCTTCCGAACGTTGAGAGAGCACCGCACCGACACCACTGTCTGAGGCGTCCACCTCCACGATGAATGGTTGGGAGGTGTCCGGGAGGACCAGAATGGGTGCCATGCAGAAGCGGTCCTTGAGGTCTTTGAACGCCTTATCCACCTGAGGAGACCAGACATAAGATCCACCTGTCCCTTTGGTGAGGTCCGACATGGGTGCTGCTACAGAACTAAAGTTCCTGATAAATTTGCGGTAGAAGTTAGCAAATCCTAAGAACCACTGAACCTCTTTGACGGACTTGGGAGTGGGCCAGTCCCGGATGGCCAGGGTCTTGGCTGGGTCCATTTGGAGTTGGCCTGTCCGTACAATAAAACCCAGAAAGGAGACCTCGGGAACATGAAATTCGCATTTCTGGGCCTTGGCGAACAGATTGTTCTGTAGCAGCCTCTGGAGAACCTGGTGGACATGGTGGCGGTGCTCCTGCATGGTCTTGGAAAAGATAAGGATGTCGTCGAGGTAGACAAAAACGTACAGGTTAATCATGTCCCTCAAGACGTCGTTGATTAGGGCCTGAAAAACAGCTGGTGCATTGGTGAGTCCAAAGGGCATCACCTGGTATTCGTAGTGCCCAGACGGGGTATTGAAGGCAGTCTTCCACTCGTCTCCCTGTCGGATACGGATGAGGTGGTATGCGTTCCGTAGGTCCAACTTGGTGAAGACGGTGGCGCCTTGGAGCAGGTCGAATGCTGTGGACATCAGCGGAAGGGGATATCGGTTGTGCACAGTGATCTTGTTCAGGCCCCTGTAGTCAATACATGGTCGGAGCCCCCCATCCTTCTTGCCGACAAAGAAGAAGCCGGCACCAGTGGGTGAGATGGAGGGTCGAATGAACCCAGAGACCAGGGCGTCTTTGAGGTATTCCTCCATGGCCTTGCGTTCTGGCTGAGAGAGGGAAAACAGTCTGCCACGAGGAGGGGTAGTCCCAGGGAGCAAGTCGATGGCACAGACGTAGGCACGGTGCGGAGGAAGAACGGCGGCCCTGCTCTTGCTGAAAACTTCCTTAAGATCCCAGTACTCTGTGGGAACTTGAGATAACTCGGTGAGATCAGGAGGCTCGGCAGGAGACACAGGAAAGCTAGAGAGCAGACATGAGGCATAGCAAGCAGGACCCCACTCCACAACCTGGCTAGTGACCCAGTCTATACGAGGGTTGTGGCGGGTAAGCCAAGGGAGACCTAGAATAACTGGGAACTCAGGTGAAGGAATCAGGTGCAGGGATATTTCTTCCTTGTGACCTTGAGACTGGAGGAAGACTGGAGAAGTTACTTGGGTGACTCTTCCGTCACCTAAGGCTTGGCCATCCAGGGCAGACACAGACAGTGGGACTTCAAGAGGTGCAGTCAGGACATTGATACTTTGGGCGAAGTGAATATCCATAAAGTTTCCAGCCGCCCCTGAGTCTAACAAAGCTTGACAAGAGTGGACGGACTCACTCCAGGAGATGGAGACCGGGATGTAGATTCCTTGGCCAGGGAGTCCGGGAGAGAGGGTAGGCCCCGTCACAACCCTCCCTCGGCTGGACGGGGCGGTCCTTTTCCCGAGAGTTCGGGACATGATGCTCGGAAGTGACCAGGCTTGCCACAGTAGATGCAGCACTTGTCCCTCCTTCTGCGCTCCCTCTCAGATGCAGAGAGGCGAGTACGGCCCACTTGCATGGGTTCTGGACAGTCACTGGAGGAGGTAGACGGGCTCCAGGTAGAGGCAGGGAGGCCGGGGAGGCTCAGGACTTGGCGGCGTTCTCTCATCCTATTGTCCAGATGAGTAGAATGTGAGATCAGTGTTTCGAGGTCACTTGGGCATCCGATAGAAGCCAGACCGTCTTTGATGGGGTCAGACAGACCATGGTGGAAGGCTGACAGCAGGGCAGTCTCGTTCCATCCACTTATTGCTGCGAGCGTCCGGAAGGAGATGGCGTAGTCTGCGATGCTTCCCCCTTGCCGGATGGACATGCGCTTTCTGGCTGCATCTTTACTGATGTCTGCTTGATCGAAGACACGCAGCATCTCCTCAGTAAACAGCTGGAAATCAGAGCACTCAGGTCCCTGTCTCTGCCAGATAGCAGTAGCCCAGGCTCGCGCCTTACCAGCTAACAAGGTTATCACAAAGGCAATCTTGTGGCGATCCGTAGTGTAGGTGGTAGGCTGAAGCTCAAAGGTGAGTTGACACTGGGTAAGGAACTCTCGACACTCACGGTGCTTGCCGTCATACCTCTGTGGTGCAGAAAGGCTGGGTTCGCGAGGTGAAGAAGGCAGCATGGCAAGAGGCACTGGAGCAGGAGCGGAGGAGATGGGGGCAGAGAAGTCAGCTGTCCCAGGGTTCTCCCAATCTGCTGAAGCACTACCTCATGGTGAGCAAGGGTCTCACGTTGGCTTGCGAGAGTCCGTCCATGAGTGTCCATCCATGAGTGTCCATCCATGAGTGTCCATCCATGAGTGTCCATCCATGAGTGTCCATCCATGAGTGTCCATCCATGAGTGTCCATCCATGAGTGTCCATCCATGAGTGTCCATGGTGGATCCGAGGTGTGTTAACGCAGCCATCATTCCCTGAAGGTTGGCCGGGTAGACAGATGAAGAAGCCTCTGCTGAGTCGGTCATGACGGAGTCTTTCCGTTAGGGTTTTGCTGGGATTCGAACCTGGTTCGCTGGTGTGATAATCCAGCAAACCTCCACTAGGCCACCAGGGGGATGACTCAAATGCAGAGGCGTGAGGCGGAAGTAGAAAAAGTATCAAAAGGTTTATTTACAATATTTACACTATTTACAATCCAAGGCAAAAACAAAAGTATAATCCAAACGCTCAGAAGATAACCAGGAAAAAAAAACAAAAGTTCAAAGAAACAAAGAGCCAAAAAACCAAAAAAGAAGAGGCAAAATACAAATGCTCAGAGGATCCAAAATGGTAAACACAAAGTCCAAAAAGTCCAAAAGAAAGCAAAGTACAAAAACCACAAAGACACGGGCGAGGAAATCGGAACAGAGGTAACTGGAGCTAAACATAACAGCACAAAGACTCCGTGACAAGAGGACTGAACACAGGGGTATAAATACACAAACTAATTAAGGACAGGGCGGGGCAGGAAACAGGCAATAAGACAAAAACAAAACACAGAACACAGTGGTGACCTCTAGAGGCCAAAAACAAACATGACCAGAAAAGGAAATAACAGTGGCCTCTAGAGGCCAAAACAGTCCCAGTCCTAACAAGCATGTCTGTCATGTCAGGCTTTTATTAATTAGTTACCAGGACTACTGTCCTAAAATTTACTGTGAATGTCCAAGACCCCAAATGCTACTAGAAAAACTTAATAGAATGATCAAAATAATCAATTCAGCAATTTAAGGAGATGGGACTTAACTGGCCTCTGTTATGGTAGAATCTGCCTATAGATAGTTTTCACTGACGTCACGGCATTCCGGGGAACGCCCCCCAGCTGCCATCTTGCGGGGCAAACAAAACGGACCATCGCCACTACCGGCTACATTATCTCGGATGAATTTATTAAGTTATATAGTCAGTTTTCTAAAATGAAGATCAATGTCGGCAAAATCAAGCAAACGGAAGTATATGGATACAGTGGACGACATCGGTATGCAGCCAAACTGGCCTTGATTGGGGGAATTGACCCCTACGAAGTGGACAAAGAAGCATTTTCAAGTGACTATGCAGGGCTGCCATCCATATCATACCCTGATATTGTGAACTATTTCGTGAATAGTAAAAGCGCCTACACACTTGACGACCTCAAAGCATACAAGTCACTGGAGTCATACAATTATTTTGTCTGTGGCTGGGTCCGCGAAGTCCACCATATAAAAACAAGTGAGAGCCGTGTCCTAATTACAGCCAAGGTATGTAAACATTGGAATTTTAGAGCTCTCAATACTGCATATAAATATGTGTGTGTATAATATCGAGTTGATTTAAGACAAATTTTACATCCATTAGTGGTATTACAGTACCATGTCAGTATAACCTTTGTAATATATATTGTTTGCTCGCCTTCGTGCTCCCGTACAGTGGGAATTACATAAAAGCTCCGCTTGACTTCATCATTTGACCTATTACGACAGCCGTGAATACAACAGGTGTGCACCATTGCTAGCTTTAAATAGTAATAATGTAACTATAAATGTAAATAATATATAAATAAATGTAACTCGCGCGTTACAATGTGTGCTCAGTGACCCGTCCAGTAAGCTTGCCCTGCAAGATGGCCGCCACCAGGGAATCCCCGACTCTGTGACATCATGTGAAAACTATCTATAGGTGTGAATGGTTGTTTCTCACTCCTGGAAATGGGAGGGTTGCAGCAGGAGGGGTATCCAGCATAAAACTATGCTCCAGTTAATATGACATGTGGATCAATAGGGATTGATCCAAGTGAGTGAGCAGGTAGCATTGCTAATTCTCAGGTCCAGGGTCTCTAGTTTGATCTTGAGCTTAGGTTACTGTCTGTATCGTGTTTATATGCATGTTCTCCTGTGTCTCTTTTGTCTGTCTAGATTTTCTGGTTTCCTTCCACCTTCCAAAAATATGTCAGTAGGTTGACGCTATGCATGAATGAATGTGTGCATAATATCATGCATTGAACTGGTCCGATCCAACATGTATTCCCACTGTGCTCCTAGGATAGGTTCCAGCTCTACCACAACTCTGATCAGGAGGAAGTGGTTACTGAATATGAGTGTGAGTGAGGCATTCCATTACAAATATCTTATTGCAGACACATCATCACAGATATGGCATTGCTGATGCGTCAGTCACAGACACATTACTACAAGTACTTTATCACAGATGCATCATCATGGAAATGTTAGACTTTAGACTTTATTGTCACATCACCATTTATGCAGTTTAGCCAGGTTGAAAAGTATAAAAGGTGAGTGAACGTCGCATATTATAGGGTTCACCATCAAAGCAGACATTTAAAAAGAGCAGATCCAAAAGATTAAGATAACATCATGTATAATGGAGAAGTGTGTATCATAAATATATTACCAGCATAACTGGTAGCTCACCTCCAATAATACAGTGTGAGGTTTGTACTAGACACTGCAGGTTTTTGTGATTAAAAATTAGTGCAGTTTCCAAACCAGCGGTGGATACTACCTGTCAGGATGCTCTCAATAGTGCAGGTGTAGAGCAATCGGAGGATTCTGGAGTTCAGACAGGACCTCTCAAGGTACCTTAGTTTGCAAAGACATGAATGTACTTCCTTCACAAAAGCTCCAGTGTACTTTGACCAGGTGAGGACCTCAGTGGCCACCAAGGACTTTGAAGCTGTTAACCCTATCTACCACAGCTCCATTTATAGTGAGTGATTTGTGGTGCCTGCCACCATGGGTCATAGTGAGGATAGGTTCCAACACTTTTTCCCCAGGTAAACCTTAACACAGGTGCACCTCATGGATGCAGACTCCTGTGAGGAAGCTGAAGATCCAGCTACACAGTGATGGGTTCAGGCACAGACGTCTGTGCTTGGTGTCTAGTCTAGTGGGTGCTATGGTGTTAAACATTAGGTGATAATCTACATAAAGCACTCTCAGTGCTCAACACCATAGTGCATTAAGGAGTAGACACTGAGCTCAGAGACCAGATGTGACATACTGTAGCAGATGCGTCATCATAGATATTTCATCTCTGTCATTGCAGATATGTCATGGCAAATACCTCATTACAAATATGTATGTTTTTGTAAATGGTCTGTGAACAAGTAGCACTTTGTTCTCAAATAAACTATCTATCATGTAACTGATAAACACCCAATTTATATTTTATATTTGTAGCTTGTGTTGCCATGGTTTGAAGTTGTTTTTGATCATGCTAGACAGCCAGTAGTTAATGTTATGTGTTTAGAGTGTGTTTCTCTGTGTTTTTGTACTACTGTACCTGCTTGCTTTTGGTGTGTTTTATGCTCTGCCTTGTATTTTATCTAGCCCATCCATCCATCCATCCATTATCTGTAGCCGCTTATCCTGTCCAACAGGGTCGCAGGCAAGCTGGAGCCTATCCCAGCTGACTATGGGCAAGAGGCGGGGTACACCCTGGACAAGTCGCCAAGTCATCACAGGGCTGATACATAGACACAGACAACCATTCACACTCACACCTACGGTCAATTTAGAGCCACCAATTAGCCTAACCTGCATGCCTTTGGACTGTGGGGGAAACCCATGCGGGCATGGGGAGAGCATGTAAACTCCACACAGAAAGGCCCTCACCGGCCACTGGGCTCGAACCCAGGACCTTCTTGCTGTGAGGCGACAGCGCTAACCACTACACCACCGTGCTGCCCCTAGGCCATACAATAATTTAAAAATGGATGTTTATCATTTTACTTTTAATACTTTCGGGGAAGCCATGGCTGAAAGGTAAGAGAAGAAGCTTTGGGACCAAAAGATAACTGGTTCCGATTCCTAGATCAACAAGAATGGTTGAAGTGCCCTTGAGCAAGGCACCTAACCCCCCAACTGCTCCTTGGGCTGCCCACTGCTGTGGGTATGTCAGGGTTCTGTTGTATATCGCTCTGGATAGGAGCATCTGCTGAATGCCTGTAATGAAATACTTTCATGGCCCAATTCATGCGGTTAGGTTAACATGGGGCAGCCATGGCCTGAGATTGGGCTGAAGTGCCCTTGAGCAAGGCACCTAACCAACAACTGCTCCCCAGGAACTGTAGCACAGCTGCCCACTGCTCTGGGTATGTGTGTGTGCTCATTGCTCACTTGTATGTGCATGTGTGTGTTCACTGCTTCAGATGAGTTAAATGCAGAGGAGGAATTTCACTGTGTGCTTAAGTCTGTGCTTGGGTATACGCGTGACAAATAAAGGCTTCTTGGTATTTTGGCTTCTTGGCTTCCATATTGCATATACAGTACTGTATTTTCATAATACTGCTGTCTAGAAATAACTGCTATATTCATTAATCTCTCATTTAGTTTTTTCGAAAGTCCTCATTTAAAACTACCAAATGGATGCAGGGTATTTATTTTCTCATTTCAATATTGAGGAAAATAGTCTTAGACTGCACAGAGGGACATTATATGAGGTATTGACTTAAATCAGTATGGTAGCTATGCCACAGGCATTCAATATCACCTGAAGGACACCCAATGTACTGCTTTGACAGCTCGGTATAACAAGTAAGAGCCCAATGACAACTAATCATATTTAGAGACTGCTAAAATGTCAACAAGAGCCATGTTTTCTGCTAGAGTTGGCGAGAACTATAATGAGGGAATTTTAGCATGAAAATCACATTTCCATTTCTAATAGTGGTTCATTACATTATAAGCTTGGTATATGCTTATAAGATGTGGGGGTATTCATAAATCTTTATAATATATACATTTATCATCTATCATTCCAACTCCCTCTGTGCAGAAGGATGTGCCATGCATTGTGAGAAGTTTCTGCTTGTTATCACTTTTTTATGTACCCAGATTATTATGCCAGCTGGCTGTCTAATGACTGGCAGGATGAAACCAGTGATGCCTTTGATGTTTGATTTGTCATTCAGTTGGCTGTTGAGATTACAGGCCATATTCACAAAAAAATCTTATCTTACCACTTACAACCTTTTTTTTCCTTCAGGAAATTGCTGAGAGAAATTTTACTGAGTAATTCTTGTGTTTCATGAATGAATATGATTCATTCATTCACTGATTTCATACATGAAAACAATCATCCAAATTAACATGTCAAATAAACTGTTGGCAAAGCCCTTAGGGCTGAATCACCGACTGAGACATGATATAGCAGTGCAGGAACCACTACAGTGTCTTGCAAAAGTATTCGTCCCCCTTTGTGTTTGCTCTATTTTGTCGCATTACAAGCTGGAATTAAAATGGATTTTTGGAGGGTTAGCACCATTTGATTTACACAACATGCCTACCACTTTAAAGGTGCAAATTGTTTTTTATTGTGACACAAACAATAATTAAAATGAAAAAACAGAAATCTGGAGTGTGCATAGGTATTCACCCCCTTTCATATGAAACCCCTAAATAAGAGCTGGTCCAAACAATTAACTTCATAAGTCACATAATTAGTTGATTAAGATCCACCTGGGTGCAATCAAAGTGTCACATGATCTGTCACATGATGTCTGTATAAATCAACCTGTTCTGGAAGGACCCTGACTCTGCAACACTACTAAGCAAGTGACATGAAAACCAAGGAGCCTCCAAACAGGTCAGAGACAAAGCTGTGAAGAAGTATGGATCAGGTTTGGGTTACAAAAAGTATCCCAAACTTTAAATATCCCAGGGAGCACCATTAAATCCATTATAGCAAAATGGAAAGAATATGGCACCACTACAAACCTGACAAGAGAAGGCTGCCCACCAAAACTCATAGACTGGGTAAGGAGGGCATTAATCAGAGATGCAACAAAGACACCAAAGATAACACTGAAGGACCTCAAAGATCCACAGCGGATATGGGAGTATCTGTCCACAGGACCACTTTAAGCCATACACTCCACAGAGCGGGGCTTTATGGAAGAGTGGCCAGAAAAAAGCAACTGCTTTGGAGTTTGCTCAACAGTATGTGGCAGACTCCCCAAACACATGGAAGAAGATTCTCTGGTCAAATGAGACTAAAATTGATCTTTTTTGCCATCATGGGAAATGTCATGTGTGGTGCAAACCCAACATCCTGAGAACACCATTCCTACAGTGAAACATGGTGGTGGCAGCATCATGCTGTGGGGATATTTTTCATCTGCAGGGACAGGAAAGCTGGTCAGGACTGAAGGAAAGATGGATAGCACTAAATACAGGGTAATTCTGGAGGAAAACCTGTTTGAGTCAGCCAGAGGTTTGAAACTGGCACAAAGGTTCACGTTCCAGCAGGACAATGACCCTAAACATACTGCTGAAGCTACGCTGGAGTGGTTTAAAGGGAAACATTTAAATGTCTTGGACTGGCCTAATCAAAGCCCAGACCTCAATCCAATTGAGAATCTGTGGCATAACTTGAAGATTGCTGTACACCAACGCAACTCATCTAACTTGGAGTTGGAGCAGTTTTGCCTTGAGGAATGGGCAAAAATCCCAGTGGCTAGATGTGCTAAGCTAATAGAGACATACTGCAAGAGACTTGCAGCTGTAATTGCAGCAAAAGGTGGCTCTACAAAGTATTGACTTTGGGGGGTGAATAACTATGCACACCCCAGATTTCTGGGTTTTTTTAATCTTAATTATTGTTTGTGTCACAATAAAACAACGATTTTCACCTTTAAAGTGGTGGGCATGTTGTGTACATCAAATGGTGCTAACACCCCAAAAATCAATTTTAATTACAGCTTGTAATGCGACAAAACAGGACAAACAGAAAGGGGATAAATACTTTTTGCAAGACACTGTAAATACATTAGCCCTTGCACACAAGCCAAGTATGGTATTAGTGGAAATAAATTATGTGGTGAATTATCTGATTTTTAAGATTTTGTCCCTTTCTATCATAAAGGTGTATGTCACAGGAATCATATTGCTCCACAGCGCTGTAAATGGTATCTTTAGGGTCCCATATCCTTAGAGTCCAACTCTAGGATCCCATTGGCTGGCTCCAGTTCCGACTGGCTTATTAGTGCCTTTCTAAATGACAAGGCACCTCCAACCACCATAATCCAGGAACTGTGTGTGGATCTCCCTCTTGTGTCAGAAAGATCCTCCCTATGAATGTATACATGAAGTTGACTTAGCCCATGTTTACATTAGCCCGTATCAGCGGATCATCAGATTAACGTTTTTAAAACGATTAGTGTGCACACAGCAACACCAATACACGATTTGCGTGCACACAGCAATACCAATACACGGATACGCTCGGCTCCGCAGGCATCCTGCGCTCCAAATCACTCCGCCCTGAACAGCGAGTGCCCTCTGGAGGGTGCGCACTCCGGCCTTGCGCAGCTCACAGAGCACGCGAGTGAAGTGAACAAGCTGTGATTCGGGACTGAGCCGCTGTGTGTGTGATCCCAGCGCATATCACTTACCACTTGCAAGTGGAAGGATGGCAAGCCTAAAGACAATCATAACTACACAATGGGCAGTATTTGCATCAGTATTTGCAGTATTTTCATACTTTTATACTCTTTAATGAAAGGTGATACAAGGCGGAAGTCCGCGCCGTTTTTCAGCAGTCGCGTCACATGACCAACACCAGCGAATCAGGAAGGTGGATGTCACAGTGACGTTGTCCAATGAGACGCCAGCTAGAGCTCAGCACAGCGTATCCGCATATTCTGAATGTTTACACAGCACCGGACCAGACACGATCTGGATTGAATACGTGGACGCTGGCGGATTCCCGTTTCCCGGCGTTTCCAGGCGGTTTAATGTAAACGGACAGTGCATCCGCGAAGAAAACGAGACAGATACGGTCTAATGTAAACGTAGCCTTAGTATGTGTCTCTGAAAACAGTAGGTGTCACTTGAGCTTAAAGAGTTGTGGTTGCATGCTTCGGTGTGTTGGTAGCTAGATGACTTTGGAATGAACTTGTGGCCAAATAAAGATATTCTTTCCAAAATCATATCACCCAACTTTAGGAATCAGTCTCATAAGCCTTAATGATGCTGAACCTGCAAACTGTTGCTGTGTTTGATACATGCCTTGGGTTATAATTTGGACCATGTGGCAGTCATCCAATCCTCAGAACAGCTATTTTGTGCTATGGGGATAAGATGTTGGGTGCTCTCTGATTGTAAGCAGAGGATGTCCAGCTCCTACTGCAACATGCCACTCTATGGTCCTTACCTATAGAAGCCTCACAGAATTCTGATGGGGTTCAACATAGACTCAAACAAAATTAATCAAGACACTATCAAACTTAGCGTATGTTATAAGCGACTATCTAGCTTAGAGTAGGTGGCATGGTAGTGTAGTGGTTAGCAGTGTTGCTTCACAGCAAGAAAGTTCTGGGTTCGAGCCCAGTGGCTGACGGGGGCCTTCCTGTGTGGAGTTTGCATGTTCTCCCCATGTCTGCGTGGGTTTCCTCCGGGTGCTCCGGTTTCCCCCACAGTCCAAAGACATGCAGATTAGGCTAATTGGTGGCTCTAAATTGACCGTAGGCGTGAGTGTGAATGGTTGTTTGTCTCTGTGTCAGCTCTGTGATAACCTGGCGACTTGTCCAGGGTGTACCCTGCCTCTCACCCATAGTCAGCTGGGATAGGCTCCAGCTTGCCTGCAACCCTGCACAGAATAAATGGTTACGGGTAATGGATGGATGGATAGTTTAGAGTAACCCCCATAATAGGCAGTTGAAAGTCAACAAAATACAGTGATCCAGTGTATATTCTCGCAAATAATTTCCCCTTTGTTCATCTTTCTTTGGTGCAGCAGGTGTTTGTCATTGCCAGTGAAACATACACAGAAGAGCTAATATCCAGGGTTGCCAGGTTTCAGCAAAATTTCCATCTCAACTACTTAACAAAAAGCACACACACACACACACACAGAATTTTAGATAAGAGGAATGGCAACCATGATATTCATCATGGTGCACATGCATTTCTGATGTCCAGACATTATCCCCTTCATTGTCCCCCTTCCCTTTCTGCATCTTTGCAGTATATCTTACAATAGAAATAATTCTGTCCATCATAGATGCACTAGTTGTACTTACACTTTGCATTTGTTTGTGAAAATGTATTAACTTTAATTCCATTTATATAAAACAAACCTCATGCAACATCTAGACAGGCAAGCAAATCACTGGAACATTGGCCTATATCTATCAAATAGCAACATTTTAAAAAAACATTGGTCACTCAAAAGATATCAATGGAATTTAAAATGTGAGTTGTGAATGAAGACTTAAACTGAAGTTATGAAGCTTAACATTAATGGCTAATACATGTGCTGGAGGTTTGCCTCACCTGCCCCTGTGGACTGATTAGGAAAATTAAAATTGCTTTAACAGTAACTTTAATTTTAATGTAAACTGCATCATTATTATTTAAGTGACCACTGGCTTAAATTAATGTTGACTAATACCAAAGTTCTATCATTACTGTATATTTATCAGGCTCATCATAAGACCATCTGATTTCATAAGCAGTGTTGATCTAATGATAGCTGCATGTGAATAGATCAGACTAATGGTCTTATGTCCAGAAACAACATGTGACCACAAATCTCCGGCAATTTGTGAAGTGCTCCAGATTAAGGCCCTGTCCACACGGCAACGGATTCAGGTGAATCTGATAAAATTGTTTATCATTTCGGCCTGGCGTCCACACGGCACCGGCGTTTTGGGTGCCCCAAAATGAAATCTTTTGAGAATGGGTTCCAGAGTGGAAAAATCTGGCAACGGCGCCGTTGCAAAGTCGTCTGGATGAGTAGAACGGATTTGTTTACGATGATGTCACAACCACATGACTGTGAGTGCTTCACGCCAGGTAGAAGTGTAACGAACTCGATGCGAGTTGTCAACAAATCCTATAACTTGGTTCATGAAACGCGCTTACAAAATATTTTCACTGTGAATATTTATTGTGTAATGGTGCAAAGTGAGAGAGAGAGAGAGAGAGAGAGAGAGAGAGAATAGCCCTTAGGGCAGAGTCTTTAGTCCAAACACTGCGGAAGCAGTATAACCAAAACCGCGCACCGCCCGTGCGGTTTCCAAAAACAAAAACAATCCCGCCAGCAAAAATAGGGAAAAAAAAGGAGCGATCTCACCTCTTCAGATGTTGGTTTAAGTCCGACAATACATTCCTCAAAAAGGGCGTAGAAGAACAAAGTAATCCATCAACGTGTAGCATTCAATTTATTCCGGACCATTAAAGAATTCTGGAGGATATCAGAATGTTGGCGTACCGGCTTCCATCTACCCCCATTCATTCCTCTTTCCGCGTCTCCATTCAAAAAATGAGCACGTGATTTAAAGGGACTATATCCATAGGATAGGGAGTGAGAAGGTGTGTGCGTGTGACAGTGACAGGGAAGAACCCTATAGACTTCCTAGGCTCATGCTCGCCCTGAATTTCTCTTAAAGTGAAGGCAGAAGAACGTTCAGCACCTGGCCAGGCTTTCTATGTATTAATTTACATAGACGTTTTAATATGAAATATAAATAAGTGTCTTAGACAATAGATACTATTTTACGCTACTGTTTAATAATCAAAACTTTATGTGGCTGATGCTACAGAAGAAGGGGTTTATGCGCATGCGTCCTACTACTTCTATTGTTCTGGTGTCTCCGATGGGACCGTCTTACAGCACACGTAGAGGTGTGGCATGTGTATTGCATCGTTTTCAGCAAGTGTTGCGTTGCCATATGTACCTGATATTTTACTGATCCGTTGCCCATGTGGACGCGATATTTAAAAAAAAAAATCTCGTTGCCGTTGTCGTGTGGATGTAGCCTAAGGCTTCCACAGCTGTGAGCCAAGCTGTTCTGAGCAGTGCTGGAGTCTGGAAGTCAACTGAAAGACCTGCGATCTGGATTCCACAAGGAAAGATATCATGGAGAGTGTTTTTGAGAATGTGGAGACGGTATCAACATCCAGTCAGACCTTTCACCCTGCAGGAAAAAACAAACAAACAAACATTTAAACATGGCTTACCATATGAATCACTTAGAAATGTTGAGTCACATATTTACTTTAGGTGGCACGGTGGTGTAGTGGTTAGTATTGTCGCCTCACAGCAAGGCTACATCCACACGACAATGGCAACGAGATTTTATTTTAAAAAAATCGCGTCCACATGGGCAACGGATCAGTAAAATATCAGGTACATGTGGGAACGCAACGCTTGCTGAAAACGATGCAATACACATGCCAGACCTCTACGTGCGCTGTAAGACGGTCCCATCGGAGACACCAGAACAATAGAAGAAGTAGGACGCATGCGCATAAACCCCTTCTTCTACCCGGCGTGAAGCACTCACAGGAACAAGCACACAACAACAAGAAGAAGATGGCTGCGACTACGCGAGGAAATCGTGCCTTCTGTGTGTACAAATTAGTTTTATTAGTGTGCATAGTTTTATATAACTTAATTTTCTTATTGTGTGTGAACATTTTGAAAAGCATTTTTATATAATTTATATAACTTTTTATATTGTGTGTGAACATTTTGAAAAGCAGTCTTATCCAATAAAAAAAAGAAATTCAAGAAATGGTTCAGTTACTTGTTTATTTAAAAGAAAAGCTGTATACAAAAGTGAATGCAATGCAGTGGTTCATACAAAACAGCGAGAGTGCTGCTTGTTCTAGTCATGTGGTTGTGACGTCATCGTAAAGAAATCCGTTCTACTCATCCAGACGACTTCGCAACGGCGCCGTTGCCAGATTTTTCCACTCTGGAACCCGTTCTCGTTTTGGGGCACCCAAAACGCCGGTGCCGTGTGAACGCCAGGCCGAAATGATAAACAATTTTATCAGATTCACCTGAATCCGTTGCCATGTGGACAGCCTCCAAGAAGGTTCTGGGTTCGAGCCCAGTGGCCAATGGGGGCTTTTCTGTGTTTGCATGTTCTCCCAGTGTCTGTGTGGGTTTCCTCTGGGTGCTCCGGTTTCCCCCACAGTCCAAAGACATGCAGGTTAGGCTAATTGATGGCTCTAAATTGACCGTAGGTGTGAATGGTTGTTTGTCTTTATGTGTCAGCCCTGCGATGACCTGGTGACTTGTCCAGGGTGTACCCTGCTTCTTGCCCATAGTCAGTTGGGATAGGCTCCAGCTTGCCTGCGACCCTACATAGGATAAGCGGCTACAGGTAATGGATGGATGTTTACTTTAGTATACTGCCCTGCCAAAAAATAAGTTGCGCACTCTAATATTTGGTTGAACCACCTTTAGTTTTGATTACAGCATGTCTTTGCTGTGGCATTGTTTTGATCCACTTATGCAATGTCACAACATTTATTTCAGTCCAGAGTTGTGGTAATTTTTCACTGAGATCTTGTGTTGAGGATGGGAGAGTCGAACCACTGCGTAAAGTCTTCTCCAGCACATCCCAAAGAATCTTAATGGGGTTAAGGTTGGGACTCTGTGGTGGCCAATTCATGGATGAAAATGATGCCTTATGCTTCCTGATCCACTCTTTTTCACAATCTGAGCCCTAATTTTATGAAGGAAAAATCCACTGATGTGATAACCTCAGCACATTCAGGTCCTCAGCTGACTTCATTTTATTGCCACATAACATTGCTGAGCCTTGACCTGATCAACTGAAGCAACTCCAGATCATACCACTGCCTCCAGAGGCTTGTACAGTGGCCACTATGCATGATGGGTTCACTGCTTCACGAGCTTCCCTTCTTACCCTGACACGCCCATCATTTTGTTCTTGAATAAATCTCAACACCATCACCACAATAGGGTAAATCTGGACTTAAATTTTCCCCTTTGATTAGATGTTACAGATACAGATGCTTCCTCCTCTGCAAAAGAGGATGATGACCATATCCCAGTTATAGTAGAACATTTGTAGTTAAACAAGCGGTTTGAATGCCATCCCTCTAGTGGGAAGGAAATAGAATAATTGGGGTTAATTAGTTTTTATTTTCTCTGTGTGATAAATGTACTTGTAGGATACAGAAGTCTATGGCACAGAGACGGAGTTAATTGATTAATGAGATCCTTTGTGAATGTGGAACAAGCAAATCCCTCTTAATTAGGGCGCATTAAATGGGGTTGTGGGTAATGGCTTGAAATGAACTGCTCCCTAAAACACACAGCCTTGTTTGCTTGCAGAGTACAAACAAACTAATTTGGTTCAGATACTATTTTAATGGCTGCTCCAGAACTATTAAATGGCAGTTCAGAAAAGGATGCAACATTGTCTTGCAAACTGCATTGTTATAGATCAATATTTAATATCTCATAATACCATGATCAGTATTCGTGGGAGAGGAGAATGAGAAAGAATCCTATGTATATCTATAGTTTTGTGCTCATCAGTCTTGGGATCAGGTTCAAAGCACTCTTAAGGTCCATTCTGCTCATAAAATGGCTGGGAAGGAAAGGATTATGGGAGACGAAGAGAACATTATTGTTAGATCCAAGTCAGTCAGCCTTGATTGTGCACAGTCAAGCACTATTGTTCAAAGACAAACCATGAGACATTAACATAGACCAGAAATACATACTGTAGTAGTCCAGTAAAACAAAAGAGATACAGGAATGTTGTTGCACACTGAACGCTTAAATCTGCACTGAAAAATGTACTGTTGTTCTTCCTATGCAACCTTTGTAAAGCCCCATAATACAGGAGTTATACCTTGCATGTGTGCACTACAAGCTAAATTCATGCGGTTTTAACTCCCTCTGCTGTTTCATAATGACATGTCTCGCCACATAGTATGTGACAAGGTTAAGAAATGATGGTGTTTCATTTAATGAACCTACAATCTGACTATTACAATGAATAATTACACCAAATATTAACAGCTAATATATTTCATAGCGGCGGCACGGTGGTGTAGTGGTTAGCGCTGTCGCCTCACAGCAAGAAGGTCTGGGTTCGAGCCCCGTGGCCGGCGAGGGCCTTTCTGTGTGGAGTTTGCATGTTCTCCCCGTGTCTGCGTGGGTTTCCTCCGGGTGCTCCGGTTTCCCCCACAGTCCAAAGACATGCAGGTTAGGTTAACTGGTGACTCTAAATTGACCGTAGGTGTGAATGTGAGTGTGAATGGTTGTCTGTGTCTATGTGTCAGCCCTGTGATGACCTGGCGACTTGTCCAGGGTGTACCCCGCCTTTCACCCGTAGTCAGCTGGGATAGGCTCCAGCTTGCCTGCGATCCTGTAGAAGGATAAAGCGGCTAGAGATAATGAGATGAGATATTTCATAGCTTATTATTCTGAGAAATATTGTTTATTGCACATATTGGACATATAAATTTACAAGGTATAATAAATAACAATCCAATAGAATGTGCAAGGGAGGCTTGAAGACGATAGGCTTATATTCTGCCCTCCCTAACAATTTAACATAACACATTAAAAGTAAACTAAACATCATTAAATGTTAAAAATACAAAACCAAAAAATGAACAACAAAATTAAATTAGCCAACAAATAAAATAACAAAATTAAACTAAATGAATTTATAAAACAAACTTTAAATTTAACTATTCAAGCATTACAGCTTAAAAAATTAATGGGTAATAGAAAAAAACATAAACAAGAAAAAACAGTAAATACATGGCATTAAATGAAACCATTAATAATTAGTACCAAGTACATTACTGTACTGTACTGCACTGTGCAATGTACTTAGTGCTAAGTATATTAGTACCATTATTTCCCTTAAACTTTTATCTCATCTCATTATCTCTAGCCGCTTTATCCTGTTCCATCCAGCCTATCCCAGCTGACTACAGGCAAAAGGCAGGGTACACCCTGGACAAGTCGCCAGGTCATCACAGGGCCAACACATAGACACAGACAACCATTCACACCTACGGTCAATTCAGAGTCACCAGTTAACCTAACCTGCATGTCTTTGGACTGTGGGGGAAACTGGAGCACCCAGAGGAAACCCACACGGACACAACATGCAAACTCCGCACAGAAAGGCCTTTGTTGGCCACGGGGCTTGAACCCGGACCTTCTTACTGTGAGGCGACAGCGCTAACCACTACACCACCGTGCCGTCCTATTATTATTTAGTAGTGATGGTGGTGGTGGTTATGTTATATGACCTTGACAGGGTTCCTTACTCTTTAAAATATTTCTTTAATGGTTCATTAAAGGGTACATATATGATTAAATTTTCTTATCTTCCAAAAAGGACTTCCCCTTGGATTGCTTTCTGAGAGGGAAACACTCTGTTGTTGACTTCCACAGAGAACCTTGAAGAGTTCTCCTAGAGGCACAATGAAAGGACCTTTAAATATTTTACATTTAATAAGAGTATACCCCTCAGATTACATTCTGAAGTTGATTTTTTACCAGCAGGGGGCGCTTTACTATTGACCTCGACAACACCTCTGGGTTCAAAAGCAAGTGAGAGCAATTGTAGAAACAAGAAAGGCTAAAACTAATAATAACACAGTCAGCTGGAGAACAGATAACACAAAACCCATGACTGTCAAAGTGAAGTGATTTCACATTGAAGTTTCAGTGATTTCTCAGTAAATGTTTGTTCATGCCCTGCCCAGGGTGTTCCCCACCTCTTGCCTGAAGTCAGCTGGGATTGGCTCCAGCTTCCCCCATGACCCCCCCCCCCCCCCCCCCATCATTTCAATTTATAAACATTCATATGGGTTCACCTCTATTTAGATAAAACCATTTCTACAATCCCATGATCCTGATTTATTCTGTATATTTACTGTACCTTAATTAGAACCTATGTAAACCTGGCTTAATGACACTTGTCTCGGTTCTTGCACACAAAATTTTATTTGAAACGAAGAAATTACTTGTTGGGCTCTGCATGAATACGCATACAGTATCAGTCAAAAGTTTGAACGCACCTTCTAAGTCAGTGTTTTTTTCTTTATTTTTATTAATTAAAAGTCACTTCATGTCTTAAAGTAATGATGGATGTCGTTTCTCTTTACTTAGTTAAGCGGTTCTTGACATAATATGGATTACTGCAGTTGTGGAATAGGGCTATTTACTGTATTTTTATTATTTACTATTTACTGTTTGATCTCAAACACATTAAGAAGGCAAGAAATTGCACTAATTAACTTTTGACGAGGCACCTGTTAATTGAAAGGCATTCCAGGTGACTACCTCATGAAGCTGGTTAAGATCATGCCAATAGTGTGCAAAGCATCATCAAATGGTGGCTACTTTGAATAATCTAAAATATGAAACATATTTTGTTTTTAACACTTTTTTGTTTACCACATAATTCCATATATGTTCCACCTGTTATTTCATAGTTTGGATGTCTTCAGTAGAAAAGAGTCAACATACAGAAAATCCTATGAATGAGTAGGGGTGTCCTTTTGACTGGTACTACATATACTATTACAAAAGGGTTCTTCAAGGATTTTTTAGGGTTCATTTGATAATTAAGGGTTGTTTAGTTGATAGAAGGTTCTACTTGGAACCCTTTCTGATAGAGAAACTCTTTGTTTTTTTTTTCCAAACTTTGTTTATTAAATTTCACAAGAAAATACAATTGCGCCACCAATGCCATACAAAAAGTATAACAGAATAGGCATAAATATGTATGTATATATACATATAAGATAAACTTTCCTTTTATCAAAATACTGTAGAAAAGTGACAGTCAAAAGTGTTATACACCAAAAGAGCATTACTATCTAAGAATGTAAACTTAATTAATTAATTAATAAAAATACATACAACCAAAAATAAAATAAAAAACAAAACAGTAAAAGAAAGAAAAAACCATCAGTCAGCAAACAGTAACGTCTCTACTAGACAGTAAGTTAATACAATAGCAGTTAAATTGCACCGAGCCAAATACAGAGGCTCCAACTTGGGAAATTGCAAAGAGGGAGAGTCTCCCTCTCTGCGAGTAGCTCGGAGGGAGACAAGCTGGAGCGCCGTAGGCACGAAGGCAAGTTTTATATATATATATATATATATATATATATATATATATATATATATATATGTGTGTGTGTATATATAATTATGTGTGTGTGTATATATATATATATATATATATATATATATATATATATATATATATATACACACACACTAAGTAACTTTAAAAACGCACAATGGAATTCAACACGATATCACTTTAGATCCATGCATATATTTGAAATTTATGATATTGTATGTAATGCACACACATCTTGAAACATCGATAAAGGACATTTATTGTCAAACTCAATAATTACTTCACAATAATTAATTAATTAATTATTAATGAGATAAACTCAGCACGAATTCAGCAAGTTTTATCAATGTGCGTTTTTAAAGTTACTTAATATATATGAATGATTCACCACATTTCGTGTCAATTTCGTGTCAATTAAATTTTATTAATAGTAACAGATCTAGATAAATCCAGTGACTATAGACCAAACTTTAATATGCCTAAAGTCAATGTTAATGTCAATAATGGCTATTATAAATTGCCAATGGTAGACCCTCTGATGATAATGTTCTTCTAATAATATTCTATTTCTAAGTTAGTAAAAGTCAGACAAAAAAAGTCAGACAAGTCCATTAGAATCTAACGTCTGGTCTGGTGATCGAACCTCGTCAGATATAGGGTCGTCTTGCTGCCGTCCAAAATAGTCCGCCATTCGTCCCTGGCGACCATCGCGACGGGCGATCCCAACTTTATCTTGGTGATTTTCTGATATTTTTTCTTCGTAGTTTGGCTTTCGCCATTTCCACCAACGGAACTTCGTTTCATTATCTCATTCAAGAGAACATAAAGTTAAAGACGAGCAGGTGAGAAATGCAGATGAAATGCAGATGCAAAAAAACAAACAAAATGGTTGAGTGTCGCGGGTTTTCTCGTTCTCTCGCGCGTATCATTAATAGCGCCATCTGTATGCTTTATCAATAACTGCTAAGACACTGGGTGGCTCAAGTGTGTACCCTGCGGCGTACCAAATTCCGCTTGATTCATATGCGCGCTTGATCTGCGTGCGCATGCCTCCGGCATTCACTCCAATCCCCCCGTTACGCCGATCGGTGTACCGACCGGGGAATCGGCATATACCGCGGGGTACACACTTGAGTCCACCCATACAATGTCAGACACACGAAAAGTGGAAAGTTAACTATTAATTTTCATCAACATAAATGTATCAAGTTATATATTTTTTAACTAATCATGTGTAGTAAGGGCGGGCGGGAGATTTTTATGTTGTCAGCGGGAGGTCGGGAGGATTTTCTAAATGTTCCCTAAAGTGGGAGATCTCCCGCCCACGGCGGGAGAGTTGGAGCCTCTGCAAATATTAATTTCACTGTAAACCATAAAAATGTGCATCAGTCTGGGATAAATGGGAAATTTGTTTGCTTAATAAATTAAAAAAATGGACCCCATATTTTCTGACATTTACCAGCAGAATCACTCAGTGAAAGTTGAAGTTTTTCGAACATAGAGAACGTCTCGAACCTAATGAATATGAGAGAGTGATACCTGTGACTTCCATTTTATTACTATGAACCTTCTGGCCAAAAAAGTGGTAAAAGCCAGGAAATCTTTTTTAACTGCTAAAAGAGATGGTAACAAAGGAAAGACAATGTGCCAAAAGCATCAGGCTCAACGTTTTCCCCACTTATTACAGAAATTAAACTAAAAATATCTGTCCAATATTTATGCAAAGATGGGTAAACCAGAGCATATATATAAGATCCGCAGGTGAATGCTGACATCTATTGCATGCAGAGGACACCCCATCATAAAGCTTAGACAAACGTGCATTAGTATAATAGGTGCGATGAACCAATTTACATTGAATAAGGCCATGCCTTGCACAAATAGAAGATTTATTAACTCGTTTTAAAATCTCAGCCCACGTTTGCTCTGATATTGCCTCCTCCAAATCGTTCTCCCATAACATCTTAATGGAATTTAAAGGATCCAGATGTAAAAGATAAATTAGGTTATAAATATGTGAGATTGAGCCTTTTAAGGTTGGGATTGGCATCAGGAAACTATCTACCGTAGAACAGAATCCTCAGGTAGGTGGGGAAACATGGGAAACGTATTATGAGCAAAATTCCGGACCTGTAGACATGGGCGCCGGCAGGGGGGGAAAGGTTAGAACAATTCTGGGGGCCCAGCACTGCCATGGGGCCCTTTAAGGGGCTGATAATATGCTTTTGATGATTTTAATAAGACTTTTGAAATAACAACAATGCAATATTCCATCTGGTAAAATGAGCTAATTGAACAAGGTTGTCTATTTCTTGAGTTCTTCAACATATTGTCATTTAACCCTCCCCCTTTTGCGAAATGGTACGGTCCAGTTCTGGTAGAAGCGCGATGCGTTAAATCTGTGTGCTGATCAGTGCGACGCTACTTGCTGCTGTGTCGCGGTGCAGCAGCCAGCCAGCCAGCAGTGGAGTGCGTACAGTCTATGATCGCTAAATATGAAGAGTGGCTGTCAAAAACGTAAAGAAAGGCAGCTGAAAGCTGAGAGGGACCGGAGAGGCAGGCAACTGGTCACTCCGTTTTTCCCAAAGAAAGGTAGCTATCGCTCACGTGTGTTCAAAATATTAGCGAATGGTAAATGAACAGTATGAACGTGGTTGGATTAGCCTATCAAGAGAACGCTTTTACAGTTTGTACAGTGACTTTTTCCATTTTAATAACTGAACTGACTTGTGTGATAAACAAGATGAAATATTACGTTATGCTGGTGCTAATAACTAGTGCTAATAACCAGTTTCATAACTAATGGGGTGCCCTAAATATGCACAGATTCAGCCTCAGGGGGACCTCCGCCCTACCAAACCACTGAACCCCCCTTTGGAGAAGGAGGTAAGCAGCAATACAACCCATAAATGCTTTAGGATTGAAGTTTTTAATGAGCGAGCGCCATATACAGTTTGCTAGATTAAAGTGTTGCTAATGTAACAGACGTTGCGTTTTGTTGTTCACCAGTCTTTTTACTCTGAAGAAATGAGACACAAATACACTGCTGAGGACGGGCTGTAAACGTCCAGTGGCATTGGCGCTTACATTTCCAAAACGACCTGAAAGAGGCCAGCGCCTCGTTCCCATAACTACCTGCGCTCTTAAAGGGCCAGCGCAGAATTTCCCCACCACTACACACAATGGCAAGTGGAAAAAAATAAACCCGTTACACTAATAACGGACACCAGTCAAGTGTTTGACATGGTTACGTGTGTGGAATGTTCACACATTCTAAACCATTGGTTTCAACCATTGGTTAATACATAAAATGTAATAACAAAGTCACAAACTCAAGGTCCATGGGCTATCAAAAGTCAAATAATGACAATAGTGCAATTGTGACGAGGGTGGGCAAAGTTGGGGGCCCCAAAATTCGAATCTTTCATGGGGCCCAAAATTTCTGGCGGCGCCCCTGCCTGTAGATATCTAAAAAAATGTTGCTTAGGAGGTGAAAATTTGTCTGACAATTGCTGAAAAGAGGCAAAAACATTATCAATATACAAGTCTTTAAAAGTATTAATGCCAAGCCTTTCCCACTTAACCCCCCCCACTATCTATCAGGGAGGGAGGAAAAACATGATTGTCTGCTAGTGGAGCATCGGTAGAGAATGACTGTAGGCCAAAGTAGTGCTTGAACTGAACCCAGATTCTGAGAGAAGTTTTAATGATTACGTTCTCAGTACAGGGAGAAGTGGAGGAATGAATAGGAGAGTGTAACAAAGCCTTTCGTGACACAGGTTTAGCAGAGTTAGATTCTATGATAAGCCATACTGGAGGAGGTTGAAAGGCCTCATTTTGAAGCCAGTATTTAAAAATCCAAGAAACTCTTTGTTGTATGGATCTAGGTAGAAACATTTTAGGTCAGGCATCACCAAATGGCGGACCTCGGTCCGGATCCAGACCCAGTGATGGTTCTGTCCGGACCCGTGACCAATGGTAAATTCACGAGATTAAGTCATTTTCATGAAGCATTATTTTGGACGGTCGTGGCTATTGACAGCAGGCGCTGCTAATCCAGTTAATACGACAATAGCTTCACTCAGTTGAGCCAATAAAATTGTTAGTTTACCCAGCGCATCACAGCAGAGCAACAAGCAGAGAGGAAGAGAGTTAAGTTCAGAGACAACCGACCGAGACAACATGGCTTGCTCCAAAAGGCGGCGGAAAGTAGACAAGGAAAATCGTTGTTTTGAAGATGAATGGACGGAGAAATATATGTTCATTCTTCCGGTGAGCAGTTCAAAACCAGTGTGCCTCATATGCTCCGAAAACGTGGCATTAATTAAAAGCGGCAACGTGAAGCGCCACTACGAAACAAAGCACAGCTCTTTTGAGCAAAGTTATCCCCTGAAGTCCGAGCTGAGGGCACGCAAAATAACCCAACTGCAAGCACAGTATGACAGGTCTACCCGACTCATCACACATACATTTACAGCCCAGCAACGTGCAAACGAATATTCCTTAAAAGTGGATTTTGGGGCAACATAAATACATTGGAGTGTGTTCCCTGGTCTAACCAAAGGAGCACTGCACACCTTGACTATGTTTGGATCAACTTACAGCTGTGAGTCAGCTTTTTCCACTATGAACATTGTCAAAACCAAGTACCGTTCTAGGCTCAACAATGAACACCTACATATCTGCATGAGAATGGCACTAACTCCATTCCAACCAAGACTTAAATTACTGGCAGGTCAGCCACATGCCCGTTTTTCTCATTAAGAAGAGTAAAAGAAGAATTAAAAGAGAAAAGTTCAAAGAAAAATCTTCTGTTTGCATTTCCCCCCAAAAAAGCCACTTGTTTGCTGAAGATGTGGACTTTTTTTTCTTGAAAAGTAGGCCCTCATTTTTTTAGGCTGGGACCTCCTTATTTTAAGAACAAAGAAGAGAAAATGTGAAGTCAGTGCTCTGTTTGCACTTTTTAGTTAATGTTTTCTGAGTTGACTTTTTTACTTGAAGTGTAGGCCTTCAATTCTTCAGGTTGGGACCTCTTTAATTTAAGAGAAAAAGGAGTTATTCCACTCTGTTTGCACTTTTTTATTTATTTTATTCTGAGGTTTCTGTTTTCTTTAATCTGAAATAAAGGCCTTGAATTTATTTTCCTGGGACTACTTTTATTTATGGTAAAAGAGATAGTTGTGCACTCAGTTCATTTCCTGCATTGGAAATGAACAATAAATATTGTTGAAACCATATGAAAATGTGGACATAGGGGAAGGCTATAAGACACAAGCTGGACTTCGGTTCGGACCTTCTACTTGGACAAAATTTAATAACTGGACCTCAGTGACTTTTAATTGAATACCCCTGTTTTAGGGGTTCCTCCAGAGGGACTCTCCTGAACAACCCTTGAAGGTACAAAGTGCATGGTGGATCAGAATTCTATCTGGAGAATGGTGAAACTTGGATGACCTGACAGGAAGGCTATGGTAACTCAAATAACCATTCTTTACAGCTGTGGTGAACGGCAAATCATCTCAGAATACATATCATGTTGTACCTTAAGGTGGATGGGCTACAATAGCAGAAGACCACATCAGGTTCCACTTCTGTCAGCAAAGGAGTCTGAGGCTATAGTGTGCACAGGCTCACCAAAAATGGACAGTTCATGATTGGAAACCATTGATGTTTAGAAAGTCCTGATGACTTTTTACTGCAATATACAGATGGTGGGCTCAGAATTTGGCATGAACAGCTTGAATCCATGGACCCAGCCTGCCTTGTGTGAATAGTTGGCTGATGTCATGGTGTTAGATTGTGGGCAAACTTTTTTTGGCAGGCACTGGACCCCTTAATACCAACTGATACCATTTGAATGCCACAGCCTATCTGATGCAAGGCTGATACTTGCACGACTTTTGGCCACGATTTTGTCGTGGCAAGTCATGCCATTTTGGGGCACGAACTGGGAGGCTCCCGCACTGTTCACGACTAGTTCACGCATAGTTCACAACGAGTTCACGAATGCGTGCCCGTCCACATTCACGAACTGGCACGACGAGTTCACGCATAGTTTGCGCATAGTTTATGCACTTCCCGCATTGGCACGACGAGTTTGCGCAATTCGGACGGTGTCGTGCCGACTTGGGCACGCCATATAAAAAGGGGGCCTCCCCAACCCCTGGTCATTTTTGAATTGGCTGTGGAAGAGACAACATGCTGAATACCAGAGACACAATCATTGCAGAGAAGAGAAGATGCCTATACCTGGCAGCTGCTCTAGCCATTATTGAAGAGCAGCAGAAAAGGCTGGAAGAGGCAGAAGAGCAAGAAAAGGCAACCCCACCTCGAAGAAAGACACAAAGGAAAGTGTGGGTCCGGGAATGGTTGACCAGAAGGCACGAGTGAACTGCTTGTGCCATGCGCAAACTGTTCATGAAGTGCGTAAACTAGTCGTGAACTGCTCGTGCCATCAATGCGTGACCGTGTCAGTGGGAAGGCACGGCCACGCTGCGACGCGCACCAATTCGTGAACATGTTGTGAACTACTCGTGAACTCGACGTGAGCTGTTCGTGAACTATTCGTGGCAGTTCGTGACAGTCGTGGCATGGCGCGCACTTCCACGCACTGGCACGCATCCTCCCGCATCGTCCCGACGAGTTCACGACGAGATCACGAACAGTTTGCGCATAGTTCACGACCCGGTCGCGAAATTTTGTCGTGACCAAAATTTTGAACATTTCAAAATTCTCGTCCCGACATGGCATGCAGTCACGACGGGTTTACGCACACTTCACGCCAGTTTACGACTAGTTTGCGCACTGGCACGACTCGAGTCGTGCCAATGCGTGCCACGGAATCATGCAAGTGTCAGCCTTGCATGAGTATTGCTGAATGTGTGCACATCATTATTATCATTTGCCCATTTTATAATAGTTACTTCCAGCATAAAAATGTGCAATGTCACAATGCACAAGTCATTTCAAACTGATTCCATGAACGTCAATTAATGTATTTCAATGGCCTCCTCAGTGACCAGCTCTGGATCCAATAGAGCACTTTTGAGATGTCATAGAAAGGGTGATTTGCAGCCTTGTGCCCAGCTGACAAATCTGCATCAATGTCATGCAATCATATAAAAATGGACCAGGTTCTCAAAGAAAGTTTTCTACCACATTGTGTAATTTATGACACAGAGAAGCTGTTCTGACAGCAAAGGCAGGTCCTTCCCCGTATACCTATTATGTTCCTAATAAAGTGGCCAGTAATTGTCAACACTGGTTATATGCTTGCACTGTAAAGACACTAAAATGAACTCAACTGCATGAAATGAATAACCAATATATAACTATCAAATTATGCTACCACCACTATGCTTCATTGGGGAGGATGATGTCCTCAGCATGATCAAGAGTATTGCATTTCTGCCAAACATAGCACTTTCTTCCAAGGCCAGCATGTTCAATTTTGGCCTCATCAGACAAGACAACCTTTGTGAATTGTCCATGATATGGCTGTCCTAGGAAAAACCTCTCCTATCTGAACTGTGGATCTCTCTAGCTCTGAGTTATTCTTGGCCTTTTGGTTGCTTCCCTGAATAATGTCCTCCTTAAACAGTCACTGACCTATGCTGAATTGTATCTTCTAGCCAGAGTTCTTTCCATTTTACAATAATGAATGTAATGGTCCTCTGTGGGATAATGAAACTCTGACATACTTTTCCAGAATTTTGTCCTTGTCTTGTTTTGATTGCGCCTTGGTATTCATGGTGCTGTTTGTTTAGGTATGCTCCTTAACAAATTCTGGGGCTTTCCCTGAACAGGTATTTATTTTTGAAATCATGTAAAATCTTAAAGGAATACTCTGGAGTGAAACGCTTTCTAGGTCAATTTTCGCATTATTGGGAGTGCATACGTTGAGTTGCTATCACAATCAAGTCAATCGGATGTGTTTTGAGAAAATTCGTTTTTTGCGATTTCAACCGGAAAGCGCTAACACGGCAGTGTGCGAGGCATGTCTTTTTGCCAATACAAAAATGTGCATTTCCAGCGGGATGGGCTCTGCACTCGGCTTTTACGGACTGTCCCCTGAAGATGGCGTCTGTAGAAGACCAACTTCAGGTAAGGTCACTGGCTTTGTATTTACTCTTCTACACACTTTGTCCATGCACTTGCAGAGCTAGGGACACTTTGTTTTGTTTGTAGGAACCCTCTACTCACTTCCACAGAACTGTCATGTTATTTTGAGCTTTGCAATGGTTTTAAAACTAGCGTTTTGTATTGGCAAAAAGACATGCCCCGCGCACTGCCATGTTAGCGCTTTCCGGTTGAAATCGCAAAAAACGAATTTTCTCAAAACACATCCGATTGACGTGATTGTGGTAGCAACTCAACGTATGCACTCCCAATAATCCGAAAATAGACCTAGAACTGCACACATCTGGATTTCATTTAACTAATAATATGAATTCTGATGGGGGCGGCACGGTGGTGTAGTGGTTAGCGCTATTGCCTCACAGCAAGAAGGTCCTGGGTTCGAGCCCCGGGGCCGGCAAGGGCCTTTCTGTGCGGAGTTTGCATGTTCTCCCCGTGTCTGCGTGGGTTTCCTCCGGGTGCTCCGGTTTCCCCCACAGTCCAAAGACATGCAGGTTAGGTTAACTGGTGACTCTAAATTGACCGTAGGTGTGAGTGTGAATGGTTGTCTGTGTCTATGTGTCAGCCCTGTGATGACCTGGCGACTTGTCCAGGGTGTACCCCGCCTTTCGCCCATAGTCAGCTGGGATAGGCTCCAGCTTGCCTGCGACCCTGTAGAAGGATAAAGCGGCTAGAGATAATGAGATGAGATGAGATGAATTCTGATGGCAACTTGTTGCACCAGATCTAATTTTAGGGTTTCGCAGCAATTTAATCCTAACATTCAATATTATGGGTTATTCATGACATAATCTCAATCAAGTCCATTGCACATCCAGATTTTAACACAAAGTGTGGAACTTCAAGTGGTGTGAATATTTATGCAAGGCACTGTAAGCTTTGTATGTTAACTCTGCATACAGGTTAAATCTTTGCATATCATTGATGACCAATTTTTTCCCCCAGTGCCACTTCAGCAACACGTAATTTACTTAATGTGGTACTGTGGTGCAGTAGGTATCTTTCAGCTCCAGGGTCCCTGATTTGTTCCTGAGCTAAGCATATTGACTGTGTGGAGTTTGTAATGTTCTCCCTGAACAGGATAAAGTGATTACTGAAAATGAATGAATTCATATTACAATGTCCATTCCATTTATTATCCATAACCACTTATCCTGTACAGGGTCACAGGCAAGCTGGAGCCTATCCCAGCTGACTATGGGGGAGAAGTGGGGTACACCCTGGACAAGTCGCCAAATCATTGCTAGGCTAACACATAGAGACAAACAACAATTCACATTCACACTTACGGTCAATTTAGAGCCATCAATTAGCCTAACCTGCATATCTTTGGACTGTGGGGGAAACCAGAGCACCTGGAGGAAACCACGGGGAGAACATGCAAACTCCACACAGAAAGACCCCCATCAGCCACTGGGCTCAAACCCAGAACCTTCTTGCTGTGAGGTGACAGTGCTAACCACTACACCACCATGCCACCCCAGATTACGATGTGAGAACTGGAAATGGAAAACTAAGCTAAGTTCACTTTGTCTCAAGTACATACAATGAAATGTTATAAATGCTGTAAAAGGAGAAATAACAGGACTTCACATGAACAGGAAAAATTTGGTAAAATAGTTTGCTCAATAGCTTGGAAACCATAATACTTGGAAACACCCACCTAGAGGTGCCCCCATCAATTGCACACCTTTGCAACAATGTTTATTGTTAAAAGCGCTATACAAATAAACTTGACTTGACTTGACCTTTTAGTGTTTTGAATTTCGAAATTTCAAATTTTATATGAATTTTAAATTGGTAAATTTTGGCTATTTTGCTCAATAGCTTGGTAAGAAGATATTAATAAGATAATGTCATTGTTGAACTGTGTAATCACCATAAGGCTTGGAAAAATGAAACTAGTACTGATTACTTAAGTTTGTGCTGTCTCAATTTTACTTTTTGAAAACTGAAATTTAAATTTGTGTAGGAAATTTGGTGCAAGCTCTGATGCACTCTGAAATATGTCTGCACAATCTTTACTTTGCACACAAACACATCCAAGCAGACATTTAATAATAAAAATGCATGAAAAATACATTAAAATACATTGACATTGTTACTGTCAAATTAACATTTGTTTACTCTTACAAGAATTTATGGTTGTGCACTGTGAAGACCAGTGAGTCATACAGAGAATAGTCACACTATATATGGTTAAAGGAATTTTTCTTAAGAAACAGACTAATAATACACCTTAGCAGTCGACAGCATTCCCAAAATCTTTGACCAACGTGTAGAACAGGGGTGGGCAATTATTTTTTCCATGGGGCCACATGAGAAACAGAAAATTTTGTGGAGGGCCGGACCAAAAGGCTGAACTAAATTCTGCATAATATTAATTGTATTTCTTTATATAAAGCAGTAAATAACATTGTTTTTACAAGCTGCTAAGCCTGGTAAGAGTATGGAAAAAACGAGGTTGTCTTACAAAAAATGTCTTTTATTCAATCAAATTTCCCAAAACAATGGTTAACAAAATGTGAGCATTTGTACCATTTTTTTTTCAGTCACATTCATTTATTTTCGCATTTCTCAGGATAACAGCATTAATTTTACAGCATGGATAGCGATAACGACAGTGTTCACAGCGAAAGCAAGTTTTACTACCCTGATGAAGACGAAATAAAAGAAAACATTTCAGGAGAAAGCCAAAAACGAGCTTGTAGCAGGTTTGTTCTAAATATGGTTTCCCTTTTGGGCGCGCTCATTTTCTGTTAGAATTTGATAAAGAAAAAAAAAATATATTATTTACCAGCTTAAAGGTCGGTCCATATCGTGAAATACCATGACCTCAGCCTTGAAAATACTGACCTCGGCCCAGAGGCCTCGGTCAGTATTTTCAAGACCTCGGTCACGGTATTTCACAATACAGACCAACCTTAAGCTGGTAAATAATATATATTTCTTCAAGCTTTAGTCCAACAGTACATATGGTTAAAAGATTGTGGCCACCTGAGAATAACACCCATATGTGTTTGCTGAACATCCCATTCTAGATTTAGTTCCCCTTTGCTGTTATAATAACCTCCACTTGTCAGGGATGTCTTTCCACTTGATTGTGGAACATGGCTATGGGGATTTGCTCTTGTGGCTGAATGAGCAAATAGTGAGGGTTGAATTCCTGTCAAACTGCCTCTTGACTAATTTATCATATTACTATTAAGGTTACATTTTATAGACAAACAACAGATCCTCTCTCAATGCTTCCTTTGTGTAGACTGGCATGAATCCTTCATCCACCTCTCTTTCACTTCTTATAAAACTTATACAGATTAAAAAAATTATTTCCAATTTCAGACTATTATCTGTTTAGTTTATGACAAGTCAAATGCACAGGGAAGTGAAGTGAATATGGTGAACTACAGGCGATTTGGGATGGAGCTGTTGTTTTACTGCGCATGCGTGTTCGTATGACATGGAAAGAGTTGAAGGCATTTCAGGACTGGTTTGTGGACACGTGTAGACAGAAACATGGTGAAAATCGCTAGAACACATGAAGGTATTTTTAAGTGATTATTGTACTAGCAAACCATAACATTAGGCAAGGGCGTAACCATGGTATAAATATTGGGGGGGTCCAAATTTGAGCCCTTCCCAAAATATTTTTAAGTGCATTTCGCCAATTTTCATATGGGCCTATTGATAAATATGTGCTTATCTAGAACATTGTTTTGATGAATACAATTACCAATGAACATGTTAACATTTATATCTTGTTTTTTTATTGTGTATCAGGCAAAACACAAAACAACAGAATGTGCAACTGCAAAACATGTAACGCAATACAACATACAAAAAAACATGTAAAACACTGCATGAAAATCTGTCACACCAGAGCTAGTCTCACACACACACACACACACACACACACACACACACACACACACACACACACACACACACACACACACACACTTCAAACAAATGCAGAAATGCCAAATTGCTACAAAAAAATGGCTACCAAAGCAATAAAAAGGAGCATTACCCTGGTTAATAGGTCAAAACAACATAGAACTTTGTAGAAAATATATTGACTTTATCTAAATAAATGGCCCAAAAATATGGAGGCGTTCAAGAATAGAGGGCTACCGTGTGACGTCACCGTACCACGAGATTTTGTTAGGGCGCCATATTGGAAGACCTCAAGTACATACATACATACTCACAATATAAAACAAACTACGAGCGAGAGTGAAGTGACACGATGGCTGATAATTCTGGTTATGTGAGTACATTACCAGCTGCAGAAAGGGCACGGTATGTGGAGAAACTGGCTGTGATTGATGGGTTTGACCCATATGATAAGACTCGGGACAAGGGAGAATGGAAACATAAGGAGGACCGGACACCAATTCTGCCATCTGTTTGCTACCCAGACATTGTAAACTATTTGTTGTTTACACCCAGTGCCTACACTGCTGATGACTTGAAAGCCTACAAAGGGCTACAGGCTTACAATTATGATGTTAGTGGCTTGGTTCGTGATATTACAGCTGTTGTTAAGAATAACCTACACATAGTTATGGCCAAGGTAATCTTGTTGATATTTATCTTTTAATAATATATCTTTTCAGTTGAAAAATTAATACTTTTTGTTCCTATTAAGGTATCCATAATTTAGGTTAATTTATCCAAATTATACATATGTATTTATGATATATGCCTACACAACAACTATGCTTTATTTATATAATAGGAGGGAGAGCAAGCCCAAAACCATCCTAAATTATTATTATTATTATTATTATTATTATTATTATTATTATTAAACTGTAGAAGTCTGGGAGGCTTGCTCCTCATACAGATCAACTTGGGGCCAATTTAGCATGTTTTAAATCTGAATTTCTTGCGTTTGCTTGCCTCAAAGTGTCCGCAGATCATGCACAGACTTATCCATTATATCCACAGTTTTTTGCCAAGTCTCACACAGGTTTCTTTCAAGTCTACTGTTGGGCCAATAAATCATAAATAAAACAGCTCAGATTTGTTTGTTTAAGTCGTTTGCCACTCCACTTTATTCTCGTGGGTTCACATACCGCTGCCATTATTTCCCCCTAATCACGAGTTTGTTGGTCTTCCAATAGGGCGCAGGGTCTGTTTACTTCCGGTTTCGGGTGACGTCAGTGAAATCCCTCTAATAGAGGGACTGACCAAAATGATAATTATGAGTGACCAAAATGATAATTATCTCATCTCATTATCTCTAGCCGCTTTATCCTTCTACAGGGTCGCAGGCAAGCTGGAGCCTATCCCAGCTGACTATGGGTGAAAGGCGGGGTACACCCTGGACAAGTCGCCAGGTCATCACAGGGCTGACACATAGACACAGACAACCATTCACACTCACATTCACACCTACGGTCAATTTAGAGTCACCAGTTAACCTAACCTGCATGTCTTTGGACTGTGGGGGAAACCGGAGCACCCGGAGGAAACCCACGCGGACACGGGGAGAACATGCAAACTCCACACAGAAAGGCCCTCGCCGGCCACAGGGCTCGAACCCAGGACCTTCTTGCTGTGAGGCGACAGCGCTAACCACTACACCACCGTGCCGCCCCAAAATGATAATTATGAGTGACCAAAATGATAATTATGACTGACCAAAATTATAATTTTATTTAATTTATTTACATTTAATTAAAGGATAGTATGCTCTTATTATTAGCCTACTGATGACATGCAGCCTATGATGAGGTTAGAAATAATGTAAAGTTGTTTTAAGGACTTGTAATACAATGCTCTTTACCAGTTCATCTTCAGAGCAGGTCTCTGTCTGTTCCCTTCCTCCATCATGCCTGTGACTCTCTGTGACAGACTCATCATGTCTGTGACTCGTCTGGAAAAAAAGGCGAATGTCAGCCCGTTGGTCCTTCCTTTTCTTTGCGGCTACCGCCATTTGAATGTGTCCACCAGCAGCCTACCTGACAGTCCGACTGAGTGGATTTTCAAACCAACTAAGCCGCACTACGGCGTCATGGGCTGACCCAAGTGCACAATCATAGGGGGCACTGGCGTAACGCAAGTACTTGGGGCCCCCCTGCAGCTACTAAAAGTGTGCCCCCCCCCAAGGCCACCCTGCCATGGCCTCCTCTCTCTCTCCCTCTCTCTCTGTATATCTCTCTTTTGATTGCTGAAAAGTGTGGAAAAAGTGCCAGGGCTCAGCCCCTGACAGCCCAGGCCCATTTAAACACGTATAGGACTGTCTAACCCATAGGCCTAGATGTTTTGTTAATTCATTCATATTCAGTACACCAGCAGAGTAGGCTATCCATTTATTACAAATAAATCCAACAATAAAAATGGTGTATGATGTGACAAAGCTCACAGTTCATACAGCTCAGTAAGCAGTAAAGATAACAGTAACATTAATAATGATAATTACATAAGGTTCAATAAGGTTTAGGAAAATAAAAATTAAACTGGGGGCGGCACGGTGGTGTAGTGGTTAGCGCTGTCGCCTCACAGCAAGAAGGTCCTGGGTTCGAGCCCCAGGGCCGGCGAGGGCCTTTCTGTGTGGAGTTTGCATGTTCTCCCCGTGTCCGCGTGGGTTTCCTCCGGGTGCTCCGGTTTCCCCCACAGTCCAAAGACATGCAGGTTAGGTTAACTGGTGACTCTGAATTGACCGTAGGTGTGAATGTCAGTGTGAATGGTTGTCTGTGTCTATGTGTCAGCCCTGTGATGACCTGGCGACTTGTCCAGGGTGTACCCCGCCTTTCGCCCGTAGTCAGCTGGGATAGGCTCCAGCTTGCCTGCGACCCTGTAGAAGGATAAAGCGGCTAGAGATAATGTGATGTGTGTGAAAATTAAACTGTTTTAAAAGCCAGAGTATGGTTAAATAAAATACACCATAAGTTTAAGTAAAAGTTTGCATAAAGAATAAATCTGTCAAACACAGGGGTGCAAGCAACTAACATTTACTCACGTTACTGTTATGAGAAGTTTTATGAGTAATATAAAAATTAGTAATTTTAATTTTACTCAAGTAAATTTTGACCTAGGTATCTTATTCAATTACAGTGGAACCAGGCCTGAAAAGGCCTACTGAGTAAAAATGAAATGCAGCACAATAATAAAACAATCTGGCGGAAATTAAAGAAAATTACGCTACCTTGTGTGCAGTTTTTTTTTTAAAAAACTATTTTACATAACCAACCTATCTTGGATCAATGTGTTGGATGATGGCTGGTGGTCATGGAGAACAATATTCAAGAAAAAGAAACATTGAATTATTGAGAAGAAAGATAATAAAAAGTAACTTTTATTCAAATCCCATTTTAAATCAGGTACTTTTTCACTCATTAGCCTCGTTTTAACTGCACTAGTCGTCCCCCTCCATGGCCCTACCTGTTATCGCATCATGAACTGGAGGATAAGGCCTAACTCTCCCAAAAACGGATGAAATTTTGGGCAGTGTGGATGTAAATTCTTCTTTTTTCTTTTTGATTTGCCGCTTTTGAGCACCACTTTTTTTCTCTGGTACGCTTCATTGTTGTGTTTATTATTTTCATGTTTCATCGGACTTTTTCGTGCATTGAATCACATCGGGCGACGGGCCCCCCTTAGCGGTCGGCCCCCCCGCCTGGCGTGGGCTGCGGGGGTATATTTTACGCCAGTGATAGGGGGTGGTCACAAAGTTTTTTGTTTGTTTGTTTGTTTGTTTGTTTCTCTGTGCTTCCTAAATTGAAAGTAAATCGGACATAACAAGTGAAGGATTCATTATATAGCCATGGTTCAGGATGGCATATTATTTGTCTCATATTGATTTAATACGCCAAATATTGGGGGGGGGGGGGGGGGGGGGGGGGGGGGGGGGACAGATTGGTATACTTTCCCAATATTGGGGGGGACATGTCCCCCCCAGTGCCTATGGTGGTTACGCCCATGACATTAGGTCATGTTAATGGTTTGGTTAATGAAGTCAAATCAGGTGTATCTGTATAGTGCGTTTAATACAACAGACATTGTTGCAAAGCAGCTTTACAGAAAATGAAAGACTTTTAAACATGAGTTAATTTTATCCCTAATTTATCCCCAGTGAGCAAACCTATGTTATCAGTCATTCAATAATGACTTTATTGATAACAAAAACAATATAGAGAATGCGAAGCGTATGTATTTTCCCGATCGTCGTGTGGTTTAGTGATTATGTTTTATGATTATTGTCTGGCGGCACGGTGGTGTAGTGGTTAGCGCTGTCGCCTCACAGCAAGAAGGTCCGGGTTCGAGCCCCGTGGCCGGCGAGGGCCTTTCTGTGTGGAGTTTGCATGTTCTCCCCGTGTCCGCGTGGGTTTCCTCCGGGTGCTCCGGTTTCCCCCACAGTCCAAAGATATGCAGGTTAGGTTAACTGGTGACTCTAAATTGACCGTAGGTGTGAGTGTGAATGGTTGTCTGTGTCTATGTGTCAGCCCTGTGATGACCTGGCGACTTGTCCAGGGTGTACCCCGCCTTTCGCCCGTAGTCAGCTGGGATAGGCTCCAGCTTGCCTGCGACCCTGTAGAAGGTTAAAGCGGCTAGAGATAATGAGATGAGATGAGATTATTGTCTGAATTTCAAAGGTCGTCTCTTTCATGTACAAGTCAAATGCACAGGGAAGGGAAGTGAATAAGGTGAACTACAGGCGATTTGTGATGGAGCTGTTGTTTACGCCCACGTTTTTACTGCGCATGCGTGTTCGTATGACGTAGAAGCAGTTGAAGGCCTTTCAGGACTGATTCGTGTACACACATCGACAGAAACATGGCGAAAATCGCTAAGACACATGAAGGTGAGTTTATTTTTTAAGTGATTATTGTACTAGCAAACCAAAAGCGCGTGTCATTCGGTCAACGTTATTGGTTTGAATGCGAAGCTGCTGTTGCGGCTGAGTGCAGCATGAACACGGCGCTGAAAACCAGGAGCCGGTTTCACTAAGATAGACTATGACTATAACTTAGACAGAGGGTATAGTCGGACGCATAGATGTCTAACAAAAACTGTTGCACAAAGCATCTTAAGTCGTACTATGCCGCAAAGGATTGTTGGTAATTCAAGACTCTTTTCAAAACAAACAAAAAAAAAAATGGCGGACAGCAACCGGTCAGTGCCGTTCACGCACTCAGAGAATTTAGCCATTCTTGAAGAATTTAATTCCTACAAAGGGGTTTTGTTGGGGAAATTCAATGAGGAGTGTACCAACAAAAAGAAACATGAGGTGTGGAAAAAAAATCACCGATGCGGTGAACAGCGTTAACCCCGCTGCGGTACGAGACGTGTCAGCTGTGCAGAAGAGGTTTAAAAATATGGTGCCAGAGGCAAAAAAGGAAATATACAAGCGGAAAACGGAACCCCCAACAGGAGGAGGGAAAGCGAAGAAACTAAAAGTCACCACCGAAATGGTGATAGAGATCTACGGAGGCGAGTCACCGTTATTATCTACATCACTCCTCCATCTGCGCGAGTCTCTTCAATTTAAGTTGCAGTCTTTCCTTTTGGAGCGACTGCAACTTAAATTGAAGAGACTCGCGCTTAGAGTGATGTAGTAGTGTGTGTGTGAGTGTATGAGAGAGAGAGATAAGTGATGAGCGGTGATGTAATTATATGCATAAATGAATTGATATATTTATATTATTTATATATATTTATAAGTAATAAAATGAATAAGCTGGCATTACACTGTTCTTTATTGGATACTTTATAGTTAGATTATAATAGCCTAAATTTGTGTATTACATACTTGCACTTCACTGCCTTAACATTTCAAGCTTTCTTGTAGTTATTGACATTGATGGCACTTATGGCTTGACTGGTTTTTTTTTTAATTCAGTTTTATTCATTTAAGAAAGTATGTCCAGTAATAATAGTAACAATAGTAATAATAATAATAACAATAGTAATAATAAGAACACAATAACAAGAACACAATAACAACACTATAATAATAATAACAACAACAACAACAACAACACATACACACACACTGATTCACACACTATTTCAGTTATTACCATGGTGATATAGCCCTTAGACCCATATTAGACTGGGGGGAGGGTGTCTTACTTTTTAAGCTTAAAATTAGACTTAAAAAATTAGTCTTAACTTTTGTGAAACTGTCTTACTTGCATTAGACTGATCTATAAAGAAACTTAAGACCAATCTTAACCCATAGACCAGTCTAAACTACTTTAGTGAAACCGGCTGCAGATGGCGCCCGGTGCGGTTTAATGAAGCTTTGCCTCCACAGAAAGACCAGCGCGAGTCACTGTGCGCTCTGTGTGTTTGCTGTTACAGCTCGTGTGCTAACTACGATGGTTTCTCAAAATGGCGCTAATTCACTATTCGCCCCTTTCACATATCCCATAATCCACTGTGCGGTTGGGAACTTCCGGTGGCCAGGCCCAGGCTGCTAATAACGGTAGAAAAACCAATATTGGGCTATGCAATCAATTTCGATGTTCAAATATTATTACAGGTTACTGTATTAATATTTAAATTCATTTAAATGTTAATAGGTTCTTTAGTGAGGTTATTTACATAGTCTTAGATTTTTTTTTTCAGGATTAATACTGCTGGAAATGATTGCACATTTACAGTTTGTCATCAGTTTTGATGAAGTGTCAGATGCAGCCTGAAATGTGATGTTATTAGACTTGGTTAAATAAATGCATGCAACTAGGAATAGTTATGGAAGTTTTTTCCAAGTAGTAGCACATTATTCCGGGTCATACTGTACAGCTTAGCTGTACAACCCGTGCACGTACTCAGGCAGATGATAAAATTACAGATAGATCACAAACTATGGAAATATAATAAAAAAGGATACAAAATAAAGAGTGGTTATGGATTTTAATACGGGTGCATCTCAGACATGAATAATTTACAGCTTGGTCACAGATGTTTCAGTATATTATAGATTGGCTACGGATGATGCATCACAGATAAAAAAAAAAATTAAGAAGTCTAAAACAAATGTTTGAACTGCCAAAGTTCCTAATTAAAATATCTTAGTTGTATCTGTTTATTAATTTACCATTGATATTTCATGAAAAATATCGCGTAACTGTGAATAAAAGATCATTGCTTTGCATTGTATTTTTTACTTTCTGTGAATCTGTATTCTGTGACTTCATGATGCAACAAGGTTTACGAAGATGCCCAGGGAAGTATGCTCAGACAATGTTTGTCATCAGTTTTGATGTTGAAGTGTCAGATGCAGCCTGAAATGTGATGTTATTAGACTGCTTTTATTTGTCTAGTTATTGGCTCTATGGTATTTTTTGTCAGCACAGAAGCTTTTAATCAGTCATCCTTATATTATCGTCCATACAGTCCTTTCACTTTCTGCATTGTTTACATGTTCCAGCTACTCAGCACGAGTCTGGTTAACACCAGACCATATCACAAGTGAAATATGGTCTGGAATCCGCCTATTGAATTTCTCGTAGGGGAGGTGTGGTTTACGATTGTCAACGGCCGTTTATTGGACGTTGCGAATGTCTATCATTTGGCGTATACGTAGCCCATGGCCAATCATGGCAGTTGTACCTGGTGACGTAGTTAGAGTGGCGAAGAAGAGAAGGAAAGAGAAGGCAAAACAAAAATAGGAAAACAGTGGCACTGAACGATTACTGCCGTTTGTGCAAGACAAATATGAGAGAAGCTGATTTGGTTAGTTTGGTTCGTATCGCTCGCCGCCATGTTAAATGTGATCCGTAAACAGTCCCAAATAAACTACAAGCTTCCGTTTGTCGAGTAGTACGCGTCACCGTCTTTCCACCCCTCCCCACTCTCTGATTGGCTCCCTAACTCAGGCGAGCCTTTAGACCATAGTTTCCATGCTGTCTTTTCAGATCGGAACGATTGTGCAAAGCAGCATGGGATTTCCCAGGCTAACTCAGCACTATAATTCTGGCCAATAACATTGATAGTGTACATTTACATTGATGACAAATTCTTTAGTGAGGTTATTTACATAGTCTTACAGATTATATATTGGTGCCCTGTGTCTGGCTGGAGTCTCATTGCATTGCTCCTGTGGAAGGCGGCCGCATGTGGACAGTTGGGGGTCGCGCCTGGAGGACGCTCTGGACTCTTGCAGTGGTGCTTTTGTGGCTGGGGACTGCAGTTGACTTGCTGACTTTGGGACCGTGGTTGTCGTGAACGGTTTTGCGCTCGGGTTTCCGTCGGTGGGGGGTTTATAGCATCAACAAAGCTGGCTTTGTTAGGACTGTTAATGTTATAGTCATGTTATCTGTTGTTGCCCAAATGAGGATGGGTTCCCTTTTGAGTCTGGTTCCTTTCGAGGTTTCTTCATGTCGTTTGAGGGAGTTTTTCCTTGCTACCGTCGCCACAGGCTTGCTCATTGGAGATAGATTAGGGATAAAATTAGATTAGATAAAACTTTATTGATCCCTTTGGGCAGGTTCCCTCAGGGAAATTAAGATTCCAGCAGCATTATTACAGATAAACAGAGAAAATAAATAGAGAGAACTTCCAGATAAATTAAAATAAAGTATTTACATATACAAATATAAAAAGAATAAGATATGGGGAAGAGAGGAAGGGGGAAAAAGGTGGAGAGAGGGGGGGGAGCGGTGGCAGGAGAGCTATTGCACTTTATATTGCACATTATATTGCACATTGTCCGTTATTGCTTTTTGTCAGGCTGGGCTACTGCTCCTTCCCGTCCTCTGTCCTCCTGTTACCCCTCCTCCCCCCCAGAGAGGAGTTGTACAGTCTGATGGCGTGAGGGACAAAGGAGTTTTTGAGTCTGTTCGTCCTGCACTTGGGAAGGAGCATTCTGTCACTGAACAGGCTCCTCTGGTTGCTGATGACGGTGTGCAGAGGGTGACTGGCATCGTCCATGATGTTCAATAGATAGTTTTCACATGACGTCACAGAGTCGGGGATTCCCTGGTGGCGGCCATCTTGGGGGGCGAGCTTACCGTACGGGTCACTGAGCACACATTGTAACGCGCGAGTTACATTTATTTATATATTATTTACATTTATAGTTACATTATTACTATTTAAAGCTAGCAGTGGTGCATGGCTGTCGTAAAAGGTCAGGTGGGGATGTCAAGCTTAGCTTTTATGGAATTCCCACTGTACGGGAGCACGAAGGCGAGCAAAGAAACTCAGCATACAAAGGAGAAATCTATGGCTTGCGAGAATCAACCGCAAGGATTTTCAGCCTTCCAAACACAGCAAAGTCTGCTCTGATCATTTTATAAGTGGTAAGTTGTTTAAATAAACAATCAGTTGTGTTTAAGTTTGTTTTTGGAAACCAAAACATCGTGTAAACAATCTCTAGAGAATGCCTAACTGGAACCTCTTAGTGTACTGTATTTATAAAAACATTTGGTACAAGGCTGCAAACGTATGATTATTACTGGCCTATAAATTGTCATTTATCATAACAAACAAAATGTAACAAGCCTACATACCAGTTAATTATATTACAAAGTTTATACTGACATGGAACTGTAATACCACTAATGGATGTAAAATTTGTCTTAAATCAACTCGATATTATACACACACACACATGCAGTGTTGAGAGCTCTAAAATTCCAATGTTTACATACCTTGGCTGTTATTAGAACACAGCTCTCACTGGTTTTTATATGGCGGACTTCGCGGACCCAGCCACAGACAAAATAATTGTATGACTCCAGCGACTTGTATGCTTTGAGGTTGTCAAGTGTGTAGGCACTTTTACTATTCACGAAATGGTTCACAATATCAGGGTACGATATGGATGGCAGCCCTGCATAGTCACTTGAAAATGCTTCTTTGTCCACTTCGTAGGGGTCAATTCCCCCAATCAAGGCCAGTTTGGCTGCATACCGTTGTCGTGAGATGTCGTCCACTGTATCCATATACTTCCGTTTGCTTGATTTTGCCGACATTGATCTTTATTTTAGAAAACTGACTATAAAACTTAATAAATTCGTCCGAGATAACGTAGCCGGTAGTGGCGATGGTCCGTTTTGTTAGCCCCGCAAGATGGCGGCTGGGGGGGCGTTCCCCGGGATGCCGTGACGTTAGTGAAAACTATCTATAGTTTGTCTATAGACCTCTTCTCTGCCACCGTCACCAGAGAGTCCAGCTTCATGCCGACCACAGAGCCGGCCCGCCTGATCAGTTTGTCCAGCTCATATTTTAAGTCGTTTAAATTCTGTAAATCTGCTTTGCGACAATGTTTATTGTTAAAAGCGCTATACAAATAAACTTGACTTAAATTTGCAATCATTTTGGGCAGTATTAATCTTGGAAAAAATCTGTGAGACTGTTGTAAACCTGTAATAATATTTGAACATTGAAACTGATTCTATATCTCAGTATTGGTTTTTGTACCGTTATCAGCAGCCTGGGCCTGGCCACCAGAAGTTCCCAACTGTGCAGTGGATTGTGGGATATATCAAAGGGGTAAATAAACATGAAGAAACAGAGTGCTTGTGAATTTACAGCATTGTATCATTACGTTTGTTCCAGTGAATTTTGAAGCCTGTCAATACAGGGTTTCCCATACATAGACCATTGTGTGGCGCAGCGCCACACAATGGATTCCTATCGCCACACAATCAGACTCGCGATTTTGTAAAAAAAAAAATTCCGTTGCGTATCGTTCTGTTCATTCATAGTGCTCTTTCTTCTTGTTCACGTGTGCGCACACCCCCACACACAGAGAGTGAGAGGCGTGTACACAGGCCTGCCGGTGCGCATATACCCAGGCTGCAAGTAGGCCTGTTAGGCTAATTAAAAATATTACAGCCTTCCCAATTCGCCTTCCGACCCCTTATTTTAAAAGGTAGCCTACGTCGTGCTCGTGATGAGCTTTATCATAGCCTTCTTAGCTTACATGAAACGGACATCCCTGAGTCAGGCTATAAACCAATTTTGATGCATACAGTAGCAGCTTGATGCGAGGAACCGGTCTTATTGCATTATCCCGTTTATCCCGCTTCAGCAATGACTTCCCTTACGATAGGGCACTGGAGTATTTTTCAGGAAGCCACGCAGAATTAAATGTTCTGATAGGGCGTGCAGGCTTTGCACCAATTAGGGTAATGCTTTTTCATTATTGTTAGCTGCCTTGGTGTTACCTTAAGTGGTTTCTTACATCTAATTATGATATTTTATTATTTTGTTGTTACATTATACTATTTATTTCATTTTAGTATTAACCTCCAGCTTGTTTTTTGCAATTTATTCCTTGAATGTCAACTAAAGAATGATTGAAAGATTGCCAAAAAGGCAAAAAACTAAGGTAAAAACAAGAGATGCACCGATTGACCAGCTGCCGATCGGAATCGGCCGATTTTCACGTGATCGGCCATGACCGGCGACCGGCCGGTCAAAATTAAAATATGCTGATTTTCTGCCGATCAAAACTTGTGTATCACATAGAGATGAAAGTGGAAATACTCGTAATTTGCAACTAAAAAGACTGCAGCTACACTGGCAGCTTGAACATGCTTTCTAGTGCGATTGTGTTAAGCTTGTGCAGAACGGTGTCAGTCCTGCGCGCCTCACGAGCTCTGGCGCGCGCGCCGTTAAAAAAAAATTCACTATATTTGGATATCCAAATATAGTGATTTTTTTTTTTGTGCCAGATATTGGATGTGAAAAGAAGAAAATGTCTGTGGTTGTGTGAATTTCCCATTACAGGAATTAATACGTTAGCTTATTACCAAACATCTAGTTAGATTTGTACAAAGAGAGAAAGAAAAAAATGTCTTTTTGTTTGTTTTACAGCCTTGGTTGCACTTGATTCCATTGGAAATTACTCTACAAATACACATTTGACAAAGATGATAGAATGGCTATGGTATAAGTATGACTGGAAATTATTTTTGTATTTTGATACTGAATGAAGAAATGGGTTGTTCTTTAAGGCATAAGTTTTCAGATGTAAATAGGCTTATGAAAGTGTGTTCCATAGCAGTCGGCAAATAATATATGAGGGGGAAGTTGTTTTTGTGCCAGATCTTGGATGGGAAAAGAAAAAAATGTTTGTGTGAATTTCCTATTTCAGGAATTAATATGTTAATACCAAACATGAAGAAAGCTTTTACAAAGAACAATGTCTTTTTTTGTTTGTTTTCAACCCTTGAGGTGTTGAAAATTTATTACTGAAAATCTGGCAGAATGTTCTATTAAAGAAAAGATAAAAAGAAAATAGTCTGTGTGTGCTGTGAAGTGGTTTGAAAAATGAAATCGGAATCGGCCAAAATCGGTATCGGCAGGTCACACTCCATGGAAAATCGGAATCGGCCCAAAAAATTGCAATTGGTGCATCTCTAGTAAAAACTAAACTTTAACTTCAATTTTGGCGAGTAATTTTCATAAATTTAAAAGACAGGTTTTCCACCAACATCAAGCCCAGCAAACTAATGGCCTGCCCTGTAATGTAAAGTTGGGTCGAGGAATGAAACCAGGCAGGGTTCTGGTAAAAATTTGTTTTAGCTGACTTCTTTAAGAGAACTTAAAAGAATTTAGATTGAACTGAATAATCTGCTTCTTGTAGCTTTAAAATGGTCCCAGCAGGTGACTCTGAAGAAAAATACTGTGTGTTTGAACACCGCCCGCTGTAAACACTTTGCATTAGTGTTGCACCGATACCATTTTTTTGGCCCCGATACCGATACCTGGCTGTGCAGTACCGGCCGATACCATACCGATACCACTCCGTTTGAAATGTGTGTGTCTGTGTGTTATAGATATATATATATATATATATATATATATATATATATATATGTATGTATGAAGAGCTGCATACTTGGATGTAAAATCATTGCTATCATGGCTTTGTCAGGCTGCTGCTTACCTTTGTGAAACAGGAAAAAGACTAATACAAAGTGAATCCAGTAGAACTTTTTATTGCCTACCTGGTATGGATGACTGACAATAGTTCAATAAACTTTTAGCTCTCACAGGCCAAAATAGTGAGAAAGTAAAATTACATTAATAATTGAATAAACTCTTTTAAACCCTGAGTTTTGGCTCTCAAAGGCCAAAATAGTGCAACTTTCATGAAATTATAACATGTATAATACTCACACATGCAAACTCCTCACCTTTCGGCGAAATTCGCCGTTTTGGTCCCAAAATAGGTCACTTGTGTGAATCGTGTAGATCCGAAGAGTTTTTTTTTGGGGGGGGTAGGCAGGCTACAACGCTATTGTTGCCAAACATTTCACTTACAAGGTTACAGCCAATCAAGATAAACAGTTACTAACACGCTTCTTTTCCATTGGAGTTCTGATCAGCTGGTGCACAACCCACTGCTGGTTGCCAGTCCTCGCTTACGAATATTCCACAGATTCAGACCGCAAAGTCACCTTTTTATAGAGAGATCTGGCAACCTCATCTCGCGACTGAATCTGAATACCAATGGAACAGTTTCCAGCGCGCTCGGGGGTGAATAACCATGGGCGGATCTACCGGGGTGGCATATGCCACTCTAAAAGAAAGCCTTGCCACCCCTGCTGCTACCCCAGTTGGCAGCGACGAATTCAAAGAAAAATTACGGCCAATTTGACATTTACGTGCGCGAATTTCCAATGTCCGACTGCGGCGAATGCAGCACGAGATAACGCCAGAGATTGGTTGTTTTGGAAAATTGAGAGGCGCGAAGCAAGGGAGGCAGGAGTCGCGAGGAAAGGAGACACGGGAGGAAAGGGGTAAAAGCTGATTAACTATCTATCAAAAAATGAAATTATAATGAATGAACAGTGCTAGTATAGTTGCGATGCTGATTTTGAGAGGATAAAAATCAGGTTGGAGAAGGTTATTTAGCTAACTATACATGTAAGGCAAAAAAAAAAGTGTTTCCGGTAACCCGACCGATCGAGAATTTCAGCGTCGAAATTGCCGACCGTAAAGTTTTTATTACAAATTTCCCTCGATATTTTAGTGTAAGCAGCGTTAGTTTGTCATAATTTTTTGTTTCAACGCATTCAAGTTGTGAAAGAAACGATAAAAAGTAAAATGTTTTGCCACTTCTATCAGCCCTCCTGGCTGTAATGCAAATTGCTTCCTCTTCAGTATACAAGTGCACTTCCATGGCAGGGAAAAACACTACATTTTGCCGCCTATGTAGTCCCCTATTTATACAAATAGGAGTCATTCAGGATTCAGCCATGTTTTTGCTCCGTGTTTTTGCTCGACCCAAGTTCTACAGTAGGCGAGGCGAGGCCGTCTGCTTTTAATGGAAGTAGCCTAGCCTAGGACGTTAAACCATATTTTCACGTTATTTCTTGATAAGGTGTTTTCACATTATCACATGAAAATATCATGAAATTACGTGATATGTTATTACATGATAAATATATTGTAAAAACGTGATAACTCTGTTAACAATATCTTTTCACGTAATTACTTGAGTCTAAGCCAATTTTTTTTTGAGTGTGGCAGCAATACGCTTCCGCAGATCATAACTCGAACTCTTGCGATATTTTTTTTATTCGTTTAAAGATTTAAAACACTTATTTTATTATGATGTGTGGTATAAAGGATTCTGTGCCAAAATACTATTTTGTAAGATGTTTACTTGTGTTAATTTTTTCGAACAAAATAAAACAAATTAAGAAAAAAATTTTTCCTACCTACCGACCTTATTTTAGTATTTCATGTTACCTGAAACACACTTTTTTTTTTTTTTTTTTTTGGCCTAATGTTCGCTAGGTCTGACATTAGTTTTGTGTAAAGTCGGCCACAAAAGTTAATATTGATTCACCGTCTGTCAAGGAAAACATTGCTATTGGCTGAAGCTTATGATTCAAATATTGAGGATCTTAAACATGAGTTACATCAGACGAGGAGAGTACTAGACAGAAAAAAGGGGGAACAGGGGAGTCCTACCACTCTCATGGAGTTCACTGTTTTTGGACCCATACCAAGATGATGTTTGTTTTTTTTTAGTTGTTCAGGTTGTGTAAAATAGCGGTTGTCTTGCCTGTGAGCAGTGCATCCTGTGAACGAAGTTTTTCATCTCTCAGGCTCATAAAGACTTATTTGCGGTTGACTATGACAGAAAAGAGACTATCAAGTTTGGCTGTACTCAGCATTGAATCAAAGCGCACAAAAGCATTAGATCTTGATAAATTTGTGAAGCGTTTTGCTGAGCAACATGGAAATCGCCGCATTCAGCTGTTGTAGGCATGACAAGTTCATGTTATGCTCACTGGTGAGCCTTTACAAAGCGTGAGGAAAAAAAACTATAAAATGTGACACTGGTGTAAATGGTTTAAATCATGCTGAACTTGAAGCAGTGTTGTTATTGTTGTTTTTTAGTGTCTGTTCTTTTGCATATACAGTATAAAACTGTCCAGAAACGGTATAGACCTCATCTGAGAATGTGTGTTCTTCGTGAACAATAAAGGCATGAGATTAAGTTTCTGTATGAGTTTGTAAATGGCAGTCTGTGCCCTTTTGTAGTGTGTACATACTATTTGTCATCAAACTGTGATTAAATTCAGTATATATACATGTCTGTAATACGTATTTTTGTAACGTAGACTACGAAATGTACTTTTGCGCGCGTGCCGTGTCCCCGTGCATCCTTCTCACCTTTTTCACCCCTGACCAGTTTGCATGCCTGAATACTAGTGCAGCAGTAAGAAAGTAAAATTATATTAAAGTAAGAAATAATATACATATGAGGTATATTTGAGAGATAGCAGCATTAAGGAGTATCTGAGGTAAGAACAAATCAGATTAATCAGAATTGACATAAGAAATGATTTCTTCCTGTAAACTAGGTCTAGGCTGATGTGCACTACTCTAAGTGCAGCCAGAATTTGGTAAAATAAATAAAGGACTATTTTAAATGTTAGTATCCTCATAAGTTCCAACTGCATAATCCACACTGCACAAACTAAAACAAGCAATGGAAAAAAAAATTAAGTTCACATTAGTGACAGATCTGTCACATAACACCTAGTAGTGTTTACTCAGTCCTCTTGAGGATTCAGGTCTTTGGGGTTCAAGCTCAGGTACATTGGCAGATTTTTCTTGAGGAAGATTAGTGTTTCTACATGATCTCCTGACAGCCTATTCCTCTTCTCATCAAGTATGTTAGAAGCTGTGCTGAAAAGCCTCTCACTATCTACGCTGGTGGAGGGAGCGGAGAGAAACTTTGCAGCTGTAGTAGCCAGGGAGGGGAGCTGTTCTTTATTCTTTCCCCAGTACTCGAATGGGCTCTCTGTGCGGTGGATTGTTTTCTCAGCCAGATATGTCTTTATCTGTACCTGTGTAGCTGTGCTGCTGGCCCCACCTTGTTCAGCATCATGCTCTTGCAGGACTTCCTCATACAGCCCCTTAAAGCAGCTACTTGTGTTGGGCTCTGCTGTCATCCGTGGGGTCTTGCTGGCTGGGTCTGCTGCCTCAGTGGTGGTTGTCTGCAGTGATGACTCCTCATTTTTCTCTACCTCTTGGGTCAGTGCACTTCTTGCAAGCTTGCTGCTCTCTGCACTTGTGAAGTATCTGCAGTAACATAGTAAACAGAATAGCATAATATAGCTGTTAGCTCATATATAATGTTGTTTAGCCCTGCATTTAATTACACACTAACACAAGATGTTGAAACTTTACACTATACAGCACACAATTAAACATACCTGTCTTTGTAACGTGGGTCTAATATGGTTGCAACAGAGTACAAGGGCTCCTCCTCAACGGTCTGGAATCTTGTGTCCATAGCTGCTAGAAGTGTCGCCTTCATTGTTTTTATCCCGCTGTCCTCTGTGGTCTGTTTGGCCAACAGACGCTTCAGGACAACGACTGAGGGGATTACCTCTGAGGCGGTGGAGGTGGCCAAGCTGATCTGTTTTGTGATCTCTTCAAATGGAGCCAGAAGAGTGTTAATTTTCTCCAGCAAGGTCCAGTCACTTGCTGTCAGTGTTGCTGGGAGCTGGTGGTCAGCAGCATAGAGTGAGATGGCACTCTTTTGCTCCAGCAGGCTCGCGGTCATATAAAAGGTGCTATTCCAGCGGGTGGGAACATCTTGGATCAGACGTTTGACTGGCATTCCCAGTCCCGTCTGGACAGTTTCAAGTCTTGATGTGGCCAATGGGGAATGTTTAAAGTGCCCAATTATTTTTCTCCCACTGGCCAGCGCATCGCACACACTTCGCTGGGACAGCAGTCCATCGTGCACCACGAGTTGAATCAAGTGCGAGAAACATCCCAGGCTGGAGACTCCCAGGTCCCTCATCGCCTTCTTCATATTGTTTGCATTGTCCCGAAGAATGGCATGGACCTTCAATAATAATAGTAATAATAAGAAGAAGAATATTATTATTAATAATAATTTAATTATAATAATAATTGACCACAGCATCCTGTCTCTGTATCAGCCTCCCTCTCTCTGTGCACCAGCAGCAACATCACTCAACTCCACTGTCATAGCAACGCACAAATGCAAGCAGCGCATGAGTCTGAGTCTCTCTCTCTCACACACACACACACACACACACACACACACACACACACACACACACACAACTTCTACGGCTCTTTTGAAACAGGTCTCAAATTACTGCGGCATTTCTTTCATTTCTTTTAAAAGACAAGTGAAAACATCAAGAGAAAATAGCAAAGTCTAGACAAGTAGACTTGCGTTACCTTTGACTTCGGGATGCTCCAGTTGAGCAGCATGCTCTCTATTGCTCCTGCAATGGCTTCGCCGGTGTGTGATCCCTTGAATTCATTCGCATGAAGTACTACGCTTTCCAGAATGAATGTTTCCGAGTCCGCCCAGTGGGCTGTCAAGCTAAGCAGGGAAAGTGGGGAGACTTGGCTGCTCCAGATGTCAGTTGAAAAGCTTATGGCCACTGCCTTCTCCAGCTTTCTTAAAACATGCTCCGTTACTTTATTTTTTAGTGCAGGGATAGTCGTCTCCGTGATGTATTTGCGACTCGGGACCTTATACTTAGGTACTGCGTGAGCCATAAAAAGCCGGAATCCCACGCTTTCAACAAAGGCAAGGGGCAGGTTACAAAGAACAGTCATTTCCGTGATTTTTTTCGGACATCTGTCTTGCTGCTTCACTCTTCTCGTCCCACTGCTCCTTCCTACGAAGTGAACTGACCAGGATTTGTTGCTGCGGTCCATCCCCCTTTCTCTTGCTAGCAGTTGCTGCAACCTCAAACTCTGTGTTCGTTCACATGTTTCGTCTTCAAGTGTTTTATCAGGTTTGAGGTATTGAAACTGGCCGATTTAACTCCACCTCTCGAAACTTTCAGGCCGCAAATCTTGCATGTAGCCATTGTACTCGCCGGAGTTTCTATGCTGAAATATATCCAGACCACCGACATTTTCTTCTCGTGGTTTGTTTTTCCTCCGCATGAAAAAGCTGCCCCTGTATTGGTTAAGACCGGCTATTGGCCCACTCTCATTGGTCTGGAGCAGGTCAATAGCAATAGCTGCTTGGCGTGCTTGGCAGGCATGCACAGTGATCACGTGTGATCACACAACACAGAGTGTAGTGAGTGTCGGGAGAGAGAAGGCTGCGTTCAAGTGTCATACTAGCATCAGTAAATGGTATCGGCGCCCTATTTCTTGCTACTCGCCAATACCGATACCACCATTTTAGTGCCAGATCGGGGCCCCGCCCGATACTGGTATCGGTATCGGTGCAACACTACTTTGCATACACCCCAATGACCGACTCCACCGACCGCCACGACACCATCGCGCACGATTCCTTCATCAGCACAGTGGAGCACCACAAATTGTTACCTGGTCTGTGGGAAACACTGCAATATGTATGTATGTATGTATGTATGTTTGTGTAAAATGAATTCCTAATGGTATACGAAGCATTTTAATAAAATTAATTTTGCTGTCACGTCTCGCTACAAACAGCAATACACTAATCTCTATGTAAAAATCTGGAGAGTTTATACATGTCCCATTCCCCGTTGCAGAGACGAGTGAAGCCATGGCTGCTATCTTACCACTCACATCATGTGTATTTGGCTTATCCGATAAAGTTTACCCCAAGAAAAGTATCTCCTGACTTTTTTCCTTTCATTATCTCCTCTTATTTTCTCAACTTTAGCCCCATTCCTTACATATCCTTATAGCGCTCCCCTTCATTGCTCGAAAAACTGTATGGCTGATCGTCCGAGACGATTAAAGTATGTGCAAGGACAAGTAAAACTTTAATGGTGATTGGACGACGAAAGTTAATGCTGGCAACCACTCCGTGATGCAGGTCTGAACTGTCAGTCCGGCAGTATCATATTATTATTATTATTATTATTATTATTATTATTATGTGTCAGCCCTGTGATGACCTGGCGACTTGTCCAGGGTGTACCCTGCCTTTCGCCCGTAGTCAGCTGGGATAGACTCCAGCTTGCCTGCGACCCTGTAGAAGGATAAAGCGGCTAGAGATAATGAGATTATTATTATTATTATTATTCTGCAAAGTGAATCCTCCGTCGTTACCTCTGACTCCTCCTCTTCAAAACAAAGTTCACCTGTGTCTATTGAAAGTCTTGTTTTCCTGGACTGGTTCCTGTATAAAATTAATCTAACCAAGCGTCAGAGACATTGACTGTATGCTCATTCTGTGCTAAGAGAGCAGGGAACCAGTTTAAAGTAGCTCGTCTTGTTTCATGGGAAATGCATTAAAGGTTTTATTTATCAACGCGATAATGTATAAAAATAAAAAAAAATTTGAGGAAACCATCCAAATTTTCTTGTTTTTGGTTATAATTCGCCGAAGTATGCGCATGTTCAAGTGTACTGGAAAAGCTCAGCTCAGAGGGGTCCAGGTAATGATGTAATTATATCAATTGGCTAAGGGCAACAAGGGTTAAGGACATCGTGTGCCAGCAGCACAGTTGAAGCAGGCAGGTGTCAAACTTGGAACTTTTATATCATGATTGAAGTTAATAATAAACGATATCACTGAATAATGTTACTTACCTCTAACCAGTGTATTATATACTATGATTTTTTTATTGCTTTTGATGGTTTCATATATTTTGTAATGATATTTTTTATTTTCTAAATATTTATCAACATACCACCATTGTGGCATGGGAACCTGTGATTGGTTGACAGCTGACAAAGGGTGTCTCCAGTTGGTTGTAAATCGTGACAAAAAATCGTAAACACATACGGGACCTGCTGATTGGCAGTTCACGTACTGAAGCCACGTGGAGATGTCTGTTGCTGTTGTCCAGAGAAAACTACAGCTAAAAAAGCTCTGCTACCGGATTACTTGGACAATCTTAGTCAGAAAGAAGCGCAGGATAGATATACCCCGAATTAGAGTTTATTAGCCGTTATGAGCCGTACAAAATTCCTCGAAATGACTGGAGTGACGGTGCAGATTTGTGGCCTAGCATTAGTTACATGTTGGAATATACATTCTTTTTCCTGAAAATTCCTGACACGGAAGAACAGTTTAAAAAAAAAAAAAACTACAGAAGCAAGAAAACCTTCTTTGTGTAAAGACTTTTTCCCAACATCAGCTTTTGGGAACAGAATGCATTTACTCTCAAAGGGCTTTGACCTAAACTGTGGGCTAGATGGTATCCCCACCCCTCCATGTCTCATCAACCCCAACGACATCTATTTATACAGCTATCTACACTATCATTTATACAGTGATGCTTATTATTGTTAAAACAATATCTGAAGTGTTATTATTCGTAAAATAACATATCTTGCTCTCGACTTTCAAAAAATATTGTAAGAATTTTTTTAATTTTATCTAATAGTGGATGGTACAATAATTACAAACACTGACAGAATCCGCACATTCCAGTTGTAGCTGTAGTCATATAGTAACTATGGTCACCCTTGTAATAATAATTTCAATAAACGGTTAATGTTCAGTTCCCTTTTCATTAATTCTTGATTCAAAGGCACAGCTGAGTCACACGGGTTGATCAGCATGTAACGGACAGTAACAATTTTATCCAAAATAGTTTTTCATGCCTTAGTCGATTTACTTCCATTTCACATACGTTCAGCTGTTGTAAAGTTCAGTGTTTGTGTTGAACTCTCTTGAACTGTAGTTTCATTTCTACACTCTGGTTCCATAGTGACATTTTGCACAGGACTGTGTTCCTTTGATAACAGAAACAAAGCTCCAGCATTTTTATTATTATACTCATTCAAAACTTTCCACAACTTAATATACACTAAATTATTCATTCCTCTGCTACTGGAACTTCTTTCTTTCTGAATGTGTCTGCATATATTGGTGTTATGGTTTTGTGGATTTATGATAATTATGCTGCTTCACCTATTTTAAAAAAAAAAAAATCAACTGCACTCTGTCCTCTCCCACAATTCAAAGACGTGGTTAGGTTAACATGGGACGGCCTTGGGCTGAAGTGCCCTTGAGCAAGGTGCCTAACCCCCCAACTGCTCTCCAGGCAGTGTAGCATAGCTGCCCACTGCTCTGACTGCGTGCGCATGTGTGCGCGCGCATGCATATAGTAACTGCTTCAGATGGGCTAAATGCAGTTTTTTAAATGCAGAATTTCACTGTGCTCGAGTGTGCATGTGACCAAATAAAGGCTGCTGCTTCTATGAGCTCCCCAGATTTTTACGTAGAGCTCAGTGCAGCAAACACGTTGATGGGTATCCGGTAGTTTAGCAGCCAGTATTGCCCCATCTTCATGTGGTTTAAACGTGATCGTTCTAGATTTAAAGACAACAGAGCTTTTTTTTTCTTTTTTTTTAAAGTTTGAACTTGAAGTCTTTGACTGGATTTTTCATTTTATGTTAAAAGCAGTTGAAGAAACTCTGTCTAGCTCGCTGAATCAGATCAAGGGTTTGCGTGTTTTAAATCGACGCAGCTCAACGGTGCATGTTTTAAATTTCTAAAGGACATTCTAATATCTTCTAAAGATCCGATTGTAATTCTAAGAATGATGTATTCTGGTTAGCCGGTTCTAATTCGGCACGATGTTGAATTCTCATTTTTAGTACAGTTTGACGTGAATAATTGGCAGTAATTTGGAGCGATTCTGCATTCCTCGTCTTTAGTATGTTCAATTGTAGGGATCACAAACACCTACAGGAGATGCTTCATAGCTAACCGCTCCATTCCTGGATCCGACTAGCAACATCAGGAGGATACCGTACCAGCCAATTTTGGCCCCTTACCCTCGACTCATAGCACTGGTACGGCGGGGCCCCTCTATCAGGAGGTGTCGTGTTGGTGTTAACTACTTTCACCTAACTCTCCAACCATACTTGATCATCTCTTTTCAACCACAACCATAATGACACCTTTTCTACTTCACCTTGCACATCTGTGATGGAGCTTTTTGGTCTCTGTAGGACTTAAACAAAAGCAATATCTGCAGAGATTAACTAAAGTTTTTTTCAATAATATCCCCTTGCAGGGCCTGAATTTGGGCGTGGGATTGCGGGTATCGCGCATATATATATATATATATATATATATATATATATATATATATATATATATATATATATAAAATGTATGTGTGTGTGTATGTATGTGTGTGTGTGTATGTGTATATATATATATATATATATATATATATATATATATATATATGTTTTTTTTTTTTTAAATTCCCGCACCTTTAACGATTCTAATGCGAGTGATTCCCGCACACATTACTGCATTGCCTGACAACGTCAATCTAATAATGGATCAATGTGAATGCGTGACTACCTTCTGTTCTCAAGGTTACTTGAATTGAACCCTCCTTTTACTGACTGACCCCCCTCTCCCCCCGTAGCCTACTCAGGAAAAAAAACAGCACACACACAGACAGATACAGCACGCGCACTCTTCCTCTCTCGGACTTTCACTGTAAAACAAACATGGACCGCTGGCTAAAACGTACAAGTGCAGTGGCAGAAGTTTCCCCTGCTAAGAGGAAAACTCCTGAATCCGATGGTGGTAATAGCAGTGTGAGTGATACTGTTGAGAATACTGCTGAGAATACACAGGACGAGACCGCTAACGTTAACGTCGACGTGGCAAAGGGGATTAGATCAGAGCATGGCTATAAGAAAAAAGTATTTAGAAGGAAAAGCAAAGGACACTGATGCTGACAAAAGAGATGACAACTAGGAGAAAGAGTAGGAAAGACTACATATGTACAAGAATCCTGCACTCAGCAAAGATGAATTGTTCAGTGTTGAGAACAATTTGATTTTTTTTTTTTAATTAAAGATGGTGTATGACACAGGAGGCAGGGCTATATGGTAGAAGAGAATCCTGAAAAGTCAACGAAGACTGTTGTTAACGTTCTGTATGTGGACTGAAACAAAGTTTGTAAATTCAGTGTTAAGAACAGTTTGATAGTGCTTTCTTATTTTAATTGTAGACATTAAACAGAGGACAGGGATGATCAGATCAGACATGAGAATAGAAAAATGATATAAAAGCTGATTAAAAAAAGATGATATAAAAAAATGTTATAAAAGGAAAAAGCAAAGGTCACTGATTAAAGAGATGGCCACTAAAAGAAGAGACAAATAACACAAACATAGTTAAGAGAATTCTGAAAAGTCAGCAGACTGGTTTAAGTTAGATTTTAAGTTAGACTTGTTGTGTCAATAAATTCATTGAGTGCTATTAAGAACAGACTGATTTTTTTTCTTTTTTTATAATTAAACGAAGCAGTGACACTTAAAGAATAGTGCATGAAGATGAGGAAGAAGCAGCTGTGTAAAGCAACACTAAGGAGGTTGTAAAATTAGCTTAACTAAAAGGCACACAACCTTCCAAACTCTTCCTAGAGCCTTACTCGCACTGCTAGAAAAAGGCTATTGGTGTTTGATGGCATAATACAGTCGTTCAGCAATGTCATGCTGTAAAGGATCTCTTTCATTTTGTGGTGGTTTTCTACCCTCCACCCGAAACTGAACAGTCCATATCTTAGACGGCTGTTGGGAATAATACTTGCGTTTATCCACCCTTTGTCTGACAATGCTATCCAAATTTGGAGATATCAAAATGAAAATCTACTAAAAAGGATACCTCAAATGGTGAGAAAAGGTTACATACTGTAGAGATCTTCAATCTGAGTAGTGGTAGAAGATAAGACCTAAGCTATTTAAGCCCGCAAGTAGCGTTCCCCACAAACTGTATAAATCCCCCCCCCCCAAACTGTGTAAATCCCCCCATTTGAATCACTGAGGGGGGGGAATTCCCCCCCATTCTGAAAAATGAAATTCAGGCCCTGCCTTGCATTAACTCCAATATTATGGTATTCTACTTTCCAACCTGCACCCTCACAGTTCTCAATCAATTCTCTATACCTTCTTTCCTTCCGGTCTTCAGCATCTTTGATGTTGTTTTCCCAACTGAATGTTAGTTCCACAACAATCCCGATCTTCCGTTCTTCATTCCATATAACAATGTCTGGTCTTTTCATTGTCCTTATCCAGAGCTGCCTACTAGTACGGATTGGCCGTATTTTGTACGGAAAAGTTACGTATATATGATGTTATGGCAAACAGTGTTATTCTGTACGGAATTATTATAAAGTCTTAAAAAATTCCAGTGAGTTGTTTTTAAATGTCCAAGCGACTTTTTCAATCCATGCGCGATTCACGGCCATTTATTTTTATGACAACCGCACATGCTGTGTGTGACACGCGCAGATTCCGCACGTGCTGTGTGTGACACGCGCAGATTCCGCACGTGCTGTGTGTGACACGCGCAGATTCCGCACGTGCTGTGTGTGACACGCGCAGATTCCGCACGTGCTGTGTGTGACACGCGCAGATTCCGCACGTGCTGTGTGTGACACGCGCAGATTCCGCACGTGCTGTGTGTGACACGCGCAGATTCCGCACGTGCTGTGTGTGACACGCGCAGATTCCGCACGTGCTGTGTGTGACACGCGCAGATTCCGCACGTGCTGTGTGTGACACGCGCAGATTCCGCACATTTGTTTGCGCTATTTTCGCTTGGCATCACACACGCATGGTGCTGCTTCTCAATAGTGTAAATGAAACGCTCAGTATCGGGACAAGTGAAACACAGGTCTCAGGTGGTGTTCCCACAATATACAGTAGAATGGCCGTGCATTACACCCAGTCAAAAGGGCAATGGATACGCGCGCTGCAAACTGTGTAGAACTGACATTAACATCACTCATGGTGGTCGCGATGACTGCACGCGGCATGTCAACTACAAAAAACATATGGAGTATGCTGAAATGGCGAGTCAGGCGGAAAGTAAATCTGGGGGTATCCAGCAGTTTTTTACGAAATCTGTGGATGAAAAGACACGGAACGTGACCCGTGCTGAAGCGGTGATGGTTGACCTATGCTTGGAGTTGAACTTGCCGATTAGTGCCATGAAATGTGAGTTAAACTTATTCAGTTTATTTCTACATGTATGATTTTTATTCACTGAAATATCAAACACTGGCTGTACTTCTTTAATTCAAAGTCTTTTCAGTGTTGCAAGTGTAAATGTACATGTAGTATGATCAAAAACAGAATTTTATGATTAGTGTTGGGATTGTGGCAAAAAATTGATCATTCCACTGTTTTAAATACAATTATAAATGTCTTTTTATTCAATGTCTCTTCTGAAGCATTATGCTGAAGTATTTATATATTGGGACATTAAGATAACAATGTCGGACTCTCTTTGGCATGAAATAAGAATTTTTTTTAAAAATTTTATTAGAATCTGTTAACAGGTAGAACATTTTGCCAGGCAATATAATATAATACTTTTGAGGAGTTACATTCAATACCAATGATTGGTAGAAAACCGTAATGTCTGCAAACAGGGAACACTATTGTATTTAGAAAAATGTGATATGTTGTATGCTTGAGAAATTTGTTGAGTGGAAATTCAGTTGAGGTGGCTGCTCGTGTTTTGTTTATTCAATTCACACAAAACAGTTCTTTTTAATGATTTAAATGTTAAACATATTGGTATAGAGATCTTGCAGTCACGTGACCGGAGAGTACACAACCGCCATCTTGTCGGTCAAAAACACCGCTGAATACTGCTGCACTCGTGTACAGAATGGATCAATTTCAACCGACGGACTACACGGCTCATTTTTCTAATGAACAGATAACTAGATATATGTCTAAAATAAACGATCTACAGATTTGTGACCCTTATGGCTTATGAACAGAACTAGATATATGTCTAAAATAAACGATCTACAGATTTGTGACCCTTATGGCTTACCGGACGGAGTTTTCACGACCGGATTTTGAACTGCCAGCGGAATACCCGGACGTGTATAATTACCTCATTAACTTTCCCTCGCTGTTCAGTGGTGAAGCACTGCGTGCTTATAAATCTCTGGACAGTTATCTCTACAGAAATTCAGGATTTGTCAGCGACTCAGATGTGGCATCTTGTAAACAAGAATCCTCATTGGATGGGTAAGTCACTCAAGTATTGAGTATAGCACTGACCAGCCGATTATAGAATAAAGTAATTCTAGCTGTAATTCCAGCTTGTCCGTGTTGTTTACATGGATCTGGCGTTGGAGAGATAGAGGCTTAGCAGTGGAGGTTTGAATGGCTGTTTTCTGAGCTTAGTCAACAGGCCGGCTCTGCAGCCTCGCTTTTGCTTCCGCTCCCGGCACCGCCTCCTTCGCTTTGCTTCCGATAACAATCCACGGAGACCCCGCTGGTCTCGCAATCTCGTCCAGAATGTTTTTTTTTTTTTCTCGTCCGGAATGTTGTGCATGCGATGGAAATCGCTACAAACCGTCATTTTCTGCTGGAAACCAATATCCAGTAAGTCCATACGGTTGTAGTGGATATTGAAGTCCGGTACAGACGAACAACATGCAAAAATGCACACAAAAAACATAAAAAACGTGCACAGGTAGGGAGAGCTTGTAGCCGCAGCCGTTGTAGTAGAATTGTATATAGTAGGGTTTTCCAGAAGAAAAGGTAGAAGTAAAAGTAGAAGTAGAAGGCGGAATATGGCATTTGACCGACAAGATGGCGTCTGTCACAATCTGGATCGGCTGTGACGTCACATGCAAGTGCTCCATATATACACCTTTATAATGGAAATGCGCATAAATTAATGTTACTGAAAGTCATTCCAAAATACTGAAAAATGTTTTCAAGAATGAAATTCAAAATTTGGGGTAGGCATCTCTGCTTATTAGAGGAAATACCATAAAGTTTCCCAGATCCACACTAATCTGCCACTGTCCTTCCCATCTACTGTCAGTCATCACTACCTTTCGCCCATTCTTCTTCAGTCCAGTTGCTGTTCCAGCCTTCACGAAGTTTACCTTCTTCCACTTCTCCATCTTCGGCAGTTTCCCACTGTTGAATTCTTTGATCTGCAGCTCCAATTTCTCCTTTAACACCTTCAATACCTTGTTGTAGCACCATGTTCTTCTTTCCAGTCCTAAAGGACAGTGGGACAGGATGTGTTTAACTGTGCTTCTTTCACAGCATTTTCATTTTTCATCTCCAGTTTTCCACTTCACCAAGTTAACTAGGGATGGAAGCACATCATATGTGGACTTTATCAGAAAAGACATTCTCCCTGGTTCCTATGCCCAAATCTCATTCCCAGGAAAATAAGCTGGAAAGACATACATATTTTATTGTTCAATCATATCACATTAAACAAACGCAAGCAATAGCCTAATCCTTCCTCCAAAATACGATGAAAAGCCGAACTTGGGCGCTTTCATGTCAAGATTTTGTTGCTGATAGACCGACATGAAATCAACATGCATGTAAGGGCCCAGTCCCACAGCACTGATAACTATGACCATACATATGCCTGAATTTAGTTCCAGTCTGGAGCAGTCACACCACAACTGTAATCCTGACTATAATATCAGTTGATCCTGCCACTTGGTTAAGTAAATGCATGCAACTAGGAATAGTTATGGAAGTTTTTTCCAAGTAGTAGCACATTATTCCAGGTCATACTGTACAGCTTGGCTATACAGCCCGTGCACATACTCCGGCAGATGACAAAATACAGATAGGTCACAAACTATGGAATTATAATAAAAAAGGATACAAAATACAGAGTGGTTATGGATTTTAATACGGATGCATTGCAGATATGAATAATTTACAGCTTGGTCACAGATTGGTTATGGATGATGCATCACAGATAAAAAAATAAAATAAAATTAAGAAGTCTAAAACAATTAAATGCTTGAACTGCCGAAGTTCCTAATTAAAATATCTTGGTTGTATTTGTTTATTAATTTACGATTGATATTTCATGGAAAATATCGCGTAACTGTGAATAAAAGATCATTGCTTTGTATTGTATTTTTTACTTTCTGTGACTCTGTATTCTGTGACTTCATGATGCAACAAGGTTTACGAAGATGCCCAGGGAAAATAGCACATGCTCAGACACTGCCACATGTAAACAATTACCTGATTGGTCAGATGTTTTATTGGATCAAGTCCAGGCCTGGAAAATTGCTGCAAAAGCAATCTCCCCGATAAACCCCGGCCTGGGCTATGGACCCTTTTCACGTGACGTCACGACAAACGCGGCCGCCATTTTGGACGTGTACTACCAGTAGTTTACCACAGCCAGCATTGAGGAATGGCAGCAAAGAAAGTGTTTATTTTCAGCAAGACTTCCATCATGCCACTATACTGTTGTGCACCTGGATGTAGTAACCATCAACAAACAAGGCAAGGGTTATCATTTTATCGGATCCCGGTAGATGCTGACCGACGGAGAAGATGGATAGCGGCATACCAGCGCTTGTGCAGTGACCACTTTGTTGGAGGTAAGACGAATAAAATTAGCCAGAAAAGGCATTACATTGCTGTTAACATTCTGTGGCGGCGAGTGTGTAACCAAATAGGCTAAAATAACCCATTGTAACCTCTTTGTTCTTCTGTAGTAGCTATTAGCTAGCGTTGTGTTCCTTTGCTGTTGTAGACTGTAGGACAGATCAGAGGCAGTGTCCTACAAACAGCGCTTAATTTGAGGGGGAGCAAGCCGGAGCGCGCTCCGGAACCTCGGGCGTTGGCTCCGGCAGATATTTACACTGGATCCGGTAATCCGACACCTCTTTTGACTATGTAACAAAAAAAATAAATAAATAATTAAATAAAAAAATGCAAGTTTATTTAGTGTTAATGTCTGATTTTGATATCTGTCTTGTTGGTGATTTCTCTCATGAAACGACATCCACAAAATATCTGCAGATGAACTTAATTTGCAGTGTTATTACAAAACATGCCCAGAAGCGCAGCGCCGCGCCCCCCTCCCCCTCCTCTCCTCTCCTCTCCTCTCCTCTCCTCTCCTCTCCTCTCCTCTTTTTTTCCGCTCCGGAGCCGCTCATCCTCTGCGCTCCGAGACCTCCCACTTTACAAATTAAGCACTGCCTACAAATAAGTGTTCAAAACAAGAGGAAAATGTATTTGTCTCTTAAATCCAGGCCGTTCCCTGTAATCTGTAACAACGGTTGGAGAAAGTAATGGCAACTAGTGAGTGCACAAACCATAGAAGGTAAACTGTACACAGCGCCAGGGCAGTGTGATGGTATGTCTACTTTTAGATTGTTAGCTTATCAATGAACACACTCGTCACTCGATGAGTTTCACGTCTTTACGACGGATACTTAAATGTGTGTTAGGTATTATTGTTGCAGTCTAAGCAGTCATTGTAGCAGCTAGATGAGCGAGAACCGAAAGGGTCTGTGCCATAAACCGTTATTTCTGTACGGCGTTGCTAATGTGTTGTTACTGTTGTTATTTCTCCGTCTGCTCGCCCTGTAAATGCCCTACGTCGCTGGATAGCGAAGGTATTTTCTGCATCTCGCTCCTTTTTCTTGTATGTTCTCCGTTTGTCGCCTTTCTCACATTCAAACCAATTTGAACCGAAGTCCGCTACATGTCCAAAATGGTGGTCGCATTTACGAAGGTCACGTGACTGAAAAGGGTCTATAGGTATCGTTATCGGTCTGGTGTGACCACCAGCCACACAAACTGCAGGGGACCAATTTTATTTATAGTTATCACTGTAGGTATAGTTATAATTAAAGCCGCTAGCGGCCTTGACGGGCCCTCGCACGTGTGGTTCCGCAACCCAGGACATTCTACCACCCAACAAAACAGTCACGTCATATATTCATCAAATGTTTAAAGGTGATGTGCATGTTGCAAATGCCATGACTGCTTGATGGGTGAGAGATAGACAAAGACTGTGTGTGTGTTTCTGTGGTGTGAAAATGTACATTTATATATGTACAAAACTATACATGTCTCCTTATCTCTATCTCGCGCTGTAATCTTAAGTCATCTTAGCTTTCCTGTGTCTGCAGTGTGTGTGTACATGCAGAGTTTTCATATGTCTGCAACAAAATGCACAATGATGGCAGGTCACTAATATAGATTTAGGCACTGCCTAAAAACGGAGCTCCCATCTGTTTCTGGGTTGTAGAATTTTCTTATATCATAGCCAGTCTCTTTTTTGTTTGTTTGTTTGTTTGTTTGTTTTATTTCTTTACTGGCTAGCACTGGCCACTAGGTGGTGTATGACTGGTAATTACTAACATTGGCCACTAGGTGGTGTATGACTGGTAATTACTAACACTGACCACTAGGTGGTGTGTATGACTGGTAATTACTAACACTGACCACTAGGTGGTGTGTTTGACTGGTAATTACTAACACTGGCCACTAGGCGGTGTGCATGACTGGTAATTACTAGCACCGGCCACTAGGTGGTGATGTATGACTGGTAATTACTACCACTGGCCGCTAGGCGGTGTATGACTGGTAATTACTACCACTGGCCGATAGGCGGTGTATGACTGGTAATTACTAACACTGGCCGCTAGGTGGTGTTGTATGACTGGTAATTACTACCACTGGCCGCTAGGCGGTGTGCATGACTGGCAATTACTACCACTGGCCGCTAGGCGGTGTGTATGACTGGCAATTACTACCACTGGCCGCTAGGCGGTGTGTATGACTGGCAATTACTACCACTGGCCGCTAGGCGGTGTGTATGACTGGCAATTACTACCACTGGCCGCTAGGCGGTGTGTATGACTGGCAATTACTACCACTGGCCGCTAGGCGGTGTGTATGACTGGCAATTACTACCACTGGCCGCTAGGCGGTGTGTATGACTGGCAATTACTAACACTGGCCGCTAGGCGGTGTGTATGACCGATGGTACACGTATACAAACAAACCGGGTTTTCCATTTTTTTCTTAGGTATGGTGCTCTGCTGGAGCTCCGCTATTAATGTGTGTGTGTGTGTCTGTCAGAGGGAGAGAGAGAAAAAAGTGTGTGAGTGTGCTCATAGATGTTGCGTGTGCATGTGAGGTGCATGCTTGTGAGTGTAAATGTGTGTGCATAAATATGCATATTACTGTGTGTGTATGAGTGTGCACAGAATTGTATGTCATATCATCAGACTCACGATATGCAATATTTTGTAAAAGTTTCAGATCAATCCATCAATGAATTGAACATTTTTGCCCATTTCCTGTTTGGCCAGACGGTGGTGCTGTGCCAGGCATCTGAATTACACGTGAATATCATCACAAGCATAATACACAATATTTTGTAAAGTGTCAGATCAGTCAGTTAAGGCATTGCCAATTTCTGGCACATTTCCTGCTTGGCCAGGTGGTGGCGCTATAACAGGCAGGCCCATTGGGGGTCAGGTTATCATAATAACCATAATATCTATTGAAGTAAGAAGTGTCCGACCATACAGTCAATGCACTGTGGCTTTCTGACAAGTTTCCTGTTTGTGTGGCAAGATATTAAAATCATAATGCCATTTCAACATATTACAAGATATCAAAAATCCCTTCGCAATTTAATATCAGCGACATCTTGGCATCACGTATAACAAATTTCACATTAATCTCATGAACCGTCTAGGAGGAGCATATTAAAATTCATCATGTGTCAAAACACATGTATTCTTTCCTTGGCCAGTTGGTGGCGCTATACCAGACAGGCATATTGGGCGTCTAGATGTCATAATAATCACATTCTCTAATAACCGGAAAGGTTTCAACCAAATCATTAAATGTATTATGATTTCATGACACATTTCCTGTTTGTGGCGAGTATTAAAATTCATAATATTGCCATTTCAACATATTACAACATATCAAAAATCCCTTTGCAATTCAACATCAGCAATATCTTGGCATTGTGTTTGCCAAGTTTGACATGAATCTGAAGAATCGTCTAGGAGGAGTACGTTAAAAATGCCCATGTGTCCAAACACATAAGCCCAATTACCTCACTTCCTGTTGGGTGTGGCTAATGCAATGTATATACGAAAATTGTTCGTCTTGGGACGAACTACATACGTACCGAATTTGGTATGCGTAGCTGAAACTATATGCCAATCCAAGGACTCCATGTCATTAGGGGGCGCTATGAAGTCCCTGGGCCATGCCCGGGGCCAAATGTCTGTGGCTGAGAAGCGGTTACAATGACTGTGTGTATAAAATTTCATGCGTTTTTGTGCATGGGAAATGCCTCAAAAAAAAGCCAAGCGCGACAGAAAAAAAAAATCCTTCGAAAAACAATAGGGTCTCGCACCGAACGGTGCTCGGGCCCTAATTATCAGTATTGTGGGACCAGGCCTTAAACACCAGAATCGAAACCACTCGTATTTCATAGCAGATCACAGAAACTTGTTATATTTTTGGCTTTTGCTGATCTTTTGAAGATCTGAATTGAATAAAGCTATTTGAAACAGAATTAGGAAATTAGGCCACATAAGTGTGTTTCTGGTAACCCGACCGATCAAGAATTTCCACGTTGAAATTGCCGACCGTAAAGTTTTTATTACAAATTTCCCTCGATATTTTAGTGTAAGCGGTGTTAGTTTGTCATAATTCTTTGTTTCAACGCATTCAAGTTGTGAAAGAAACGATAAAAAGTAAAATGTTTCACCGCTTCTATCAGTCCCCCTGCATAAACATGGGCACAGCCATCTTGCGCAGAACATCATAACTCGAACTCTCGCGATATTCACATAGATCACGTGAGTCGTCTGATAAACTAACATCATGGCGGCCACTGACAGTGGATATCTGCAGCAACTGTGGAAATGGAGATGCAGAAACTGATCCTGACCTTACCAAACGTTACAAAACTGTACTACCATTATGTAGGGACTGTAAGGAAATGCGAATCGTGCCTGTTTGCCAGTGACCATTTGGCAAGGTGGCAAAGCGAAAATAATTCTACTTCTGTGTTACCAGTTGTGTCTCATGTTGTGCCAAAGCGTTAACATGTTTAAAGATTTAAAACAGTGATTTTTCTTAGTCACAGTCAGAATATTTTGATAACATCTCATATAATATATGACATGATGTGCAGTACTGAAAAAGTTTTGTGCCAAAATGTTCTGTAAGATATTTAATAAGGTTTTTATAGTTAGACTTTGCATTAAAACACTAATTTTTACTATAGTAAAAATACATTGATTTTAAAATGTTGAATGTCTCAGTATATTTTAATTAGTGACTAGTCAATTTTTCAAGTTTTTTTAATTCGTTTAAAGATATAAAACACTTTTATTTTATTATGATGTGGTATAAAGTGCCAAAATACTATTTTGTAAGATGTTTACTTGTATAAATTTTTTTTGAATAAAATAAAAAAAATTTAAGAAAAAAAAACTTTTTCCTACCTACCGACCCTATTTTAGTATTTCATGTTACCTGAAACACACTTTTTTTGGCCTTCTTATAATGTCTTCTAAAATCACGTATGGTGTTTAGCCCCACGCACAAGATCCCTGAAGATGGGGCGAATACACAGGGGGCTAAACCACTAAACCTCACACAAGGACGGCATGTCTCATTATTATGCTGATTTCCCCATTGTGGCATGTTTCATCGGTTCGCATCCTGTGTGTTTATAGTTGGTATTGTGCTAGTTCATTTATACACGGCGGAAAATGTACGCTGTGTGTGTGTGTGTGTATAAATTAGTCTTTATTTTGCCTTTTCGAGAGCACAAATACCCCGCTCCAAAAGGGCCCCCAATCAATCCTGCACCACTGATACAGTCAGTCAGTGCGTTTACATGCACATCCAAATTGAGCTACTGTCGGTAATCGAGCTAAGGGTCCCAGCAGGGGTGCCAGAGAAATCCAATCCTACATGCACACAAGGAAATCGAGCTATTGTGTGAGGTACATTGTGCACCCGAGCCACAGGTGGCGCTACACGCCCCATCGTGTTGGTACACTTGCGGTTGTCGTCATGAAGAAGAGCTATTCAAGAGTATAAACAAAGTTATCAGCAGTGTTGCCAGATACTGCTGACGTTTTCCAGCCCAAAACATGTTCAAATCCGCCAAAATGCACTTAAAACCGCCCAATCTGGCAACATTGGCAGTTCTGTGTTCACAAGTTCCGTGTTCAAGCTGTTAGGCTTGCTCTAACAGACTGTATGGCTACAAACTGTCCTGCGCAGACCACTGTTTTGTAAGACAACTTATTTTGCACAATTGTATATTTTTCTAAAGTCCATTTTTTGCTTACCAATTTTTTTTTTTGCTTACAAAAAATATTTTTCTGAAGTCCATTTTTTGCTTACAATTTAACTTGTGTCTTAATAAACACACAAAAAGTTCAATTGTTTTGTTTTTATTGACATTCTTCAGATGTTGGACACACACACACACACACACACACACACACACACAAATACAGTGACTTGTTTATGTACACAATTCACAGCTATGCAACAGCTGTACAGATGTATTTGGTGATACAGTAAGTGAGCTAAATTTTAACAGTGCAAACAATGCCACAAAAAGAAAAGATTCATGCCGTTGTCATGCCGACCGAGGCTGTTGTGTTTCCCGCTTGTGGTCTTGTCACTTCCGGAAGGGGCAGTGCTGAAGTAAGTAGCTCGAATACGTAGCTCGATAGGGTTTACATGCACTAAGTAGCTCGGCAAAAATCACATCTAGGTCGTGTAGCTCGATTGCGAGGAATCAAATTCGGTTCAATTTCAGCCGAATTAAGGTGTATACATGGCATTTTGAACTTCGATTTCAGTCGAGCAACAGCAGAAATTCGATTCTATGTGCATGTATACGCACCGAGTGTGTGTGTGTATGTGTGTGAGGGAGAGAGAGAGACAGACATAACAAATAGATAAAACAAAATAGACAAACCGGTCGACATTATTGGGAAAAAAGATGTAGGAAACAATGGGGAAAGAGGAGGGACAGGGGAGGAAGTAATATTGAGTCCATTTCTATAACTGTAAGTACAGGTTGCCAGACATTATGAAATTTATGAGCACTACCTTGTATTGAGTAATGAATTCCTTCCAATACTAGTTTAAATGGATGTGGTAGTTTGCCTTTTTGTTTAACACAAACATCTGGTCGAGAGGATTGCAAAGGCAATCATTTTTGTATGTTGTGTATATTTTAAGCATGTGTTTGTATGATTTCAGATATTGAGGCACAGATCCTGGAGATCCAGGGCATGAAGGCGGTGCTGCTGGAGGAGGGAGCTCAGGGTGTTGGCCTCGATTCTACCGGCTACTATGACCAGGAGATCTATGGAGGAAGCGACAGTCGATTTGCTGGATATGTCACCTCGATTGCTGCCAATGAGCAGGAGGATGTAAGTGTTGCTGTCATCTCTTTCATGCCTGCATTGCGATTTATTTATTCAAGTGATGACTGAGTCAGAGTGACTGGGCTTGTGGTATAAACATTTTGCTGCTCGTTCATCAGTTTTGCATCTCGAGGTGTATAAAAGTCTGATCACTTTCACTTCTACTTATTGAATATATTTGCAAGACTGAAACAGTGTTGTGTGTCCCCCCTATATATTAGGACGATGAGGAAGACTCTTCTACAACTCTGCTTGGCCAGAAGAAACCGGGGTATCATGCTCCAGTGGCAATACTCAATTCTATTCCTCAATCTGATGAGCAGGTACTGGATATGCTCTCTGTTCTTCTTTTACCAATGTGGTGCACATAACCTCTCAGCTTTTTTGTGTAATGGTTCACAGTATGGTTGGACAATGTAGTCAAAATTTAACATCATACTATTTTCTACATTTTGGGCCTTAAAGTGTATCTAATGCCTCTAAAACCCACTTTTTTCTTTGTACAAAGCAACGGTCATTATGTTGACCATGTGTTTTCGAGCCATAGCTGATCCAAAAGGCCGTAAATTAATGGGAAATCAATAAGATTAGCCGATTTTCACGGAATCTGCCGAGACTGATCCGGAAAATCCCAAAGGGGTGCGTGATGTCACATATGTAACAAGGATCCAGGTGTCAGTTTCATTCCCGTGTGCTGCAGTGCTTTAACCAGTCTTGATATGGAATCACATTTTGAAGAGAATTCTGATAGTGATTGGGATCCTTATATGTCGGATGAAGGGGCAGAAGATTATCAAGGATATTAGAGTAAATGGTTATCTTTTTGAGCCCCCAAAACGAGAAACTGCCAGTTCATGACAGTCCCACTCACCGCCGACAGTGCTTCACTAGCCAGAGAGAATTGGAAACACAGATTGGTTTGTGGATTTTTATTTTAAGCTGGCCACTGCAAAATATAGGGAAAATATTTATATGTACTTCAGTAAATGCAGAAATGTAATCTTTAAAGCGTACACGTATTCAGCGTGTCAGGGGATAGATGGGAGACGGATGTAAGCGCAGAAGTAGCCTACGTTTATTCATAAAAAGTGACAAACAGGCAAACAATCCAGAACGGCAGGCAAGATCAAAAACGAGAAACGAGCAACGGGTCGGGCGAGGCACAGAGCATCACAGGCGCAGACCAAAAACGGAAACCAGGAACAGGGATCGGAAAACCAGGAGATCAACACGGAGAAAAAAGGCTTGCAAAGTGTGCAAACCTCACAGATTACTTCACACTGAGTGTGCGTTGACTCAGTCCTCTTCATAGGCACACTGATGCGTCTTAATCACGCGCAGGTGTGCATAATTAACAGTGCGGGTGCGAGCATGTCCTAATACATATCCAGTGTTCTCCACGGGCGCTTTTCAAGTGGCGCACCGCCACGTTATAATTCTGGCCCGCCACCCTTCCTTAGGCCAAAAAAACCAAAACAAAAACGTAACTTCATCAGTATACACCAAATAAATCGTAAAGTTTTCGCTTTATTATAATTTTAACTATTTAACACGCAGAAAACCATTAAACGAATGCATATGGGGCTATCCCTGCGTTACACTACACCGCACCACATTGCACTATACTGACACATGGTAACGCTGGAAGCTACAAGCTGCAGTTAGCTAGCAGCTAAATAATTTTGCGGGTGTTTGTAGCGTTATTGTTCAACAGTTACGCTTATCTATCGTCTTTTCTGACCATACACAGTTACAGTAATCGTATAACAGCGCGCACACACACATTAGTTAAGTTAAGGTCTTTTTATTTTACGTATCTGTGATTGTGTAGGCGAGAGCTGCATTTTCCCGTTGCTTCACTGTTTGTTTACTGCAGGACTTCCAGGTTCCTGGGTCAAAGGACCCGAACTACGGAGGCTGGGGTGACTTTGTAGTGCCAGTCTCGGGCACGCGCACCAGCTCCTCATGCATGGATTGGAGTGGTTTCACCCAATTAACATTGTGTATTGTAAAAAAATTTATGCATTTATTGTAATTGGGTATTTTGTTTATGCATGGAAATTCATTTATTTTTCTCACACACAAAAAAAATAATTAATTCATGGATGCGTAACAGGCGCATCAGTCTCAATTGAAATGTCAAATGAGTCTCACATTGATAAAGATGATATGTACAGTAAGTGTGTTTTAATTTTTTTGTAAAATGATTTTAACAATGATATTTAACATTTCCTATCCATTTATTGGCCAGTTTCACTGTCAAAGCCCAAAGTCTGTCAGTTTCAGGGTGACTTCGTCCCCGACCTCCTACTGGGGCTCCGCCCCTCTGCAGCCCCGCCCCCTCCTCCACCTTTTATTTTTGAAAAGTGGAGAATCCTGCATGTCATAATTATAATTTTATAATAGATAGAAATATGCAAATGTTAGTGTCCATCATTTCATGCCTTGACTAACACCAATGTAAATATATTCTAATCAATCTAGATCATTAGCTGGTGGTTATTAACTGGTAATTAAAAAAAAAAAAAAAGATGCACATTTACCCGGGCTGTCATCAACTTGTCCACAGCTCTCCTCTTCTTGACAGGGGGTGTAAGTTTCGTTTGCACAAACCTCACCCACTGTTGCATTAGATTAGCGTCTTTCCTTGGAAGTTCGTGAACTGAATGTCCTTTTGTAGATGGATTTGTACATCCAAACACAACGCAGCACTTTCCCACCATTATTTTTGTAAGATGCCAACAACAATATCCAATTTCTTTGAGTAAACAAGCTCGGAGTCAGATGAACGGAAATGACCCAGATAACCGGGGTTCCACGCGTGACGTCATGCGAGATTAGCCCTGGGGCAAGGCTGCCTTTTTCCGGGATCTGGAAGCTGCAATTTATTGACAGTTTTGTGCTTGATAATAAAATTACGTAATTAAAAGCCTTTTAAAAACAACTATTACAGAACAGTGTCATTGCTGGTTTCGTAACACAACTGTACCCTCCTCAATTTTAAAATTTTTTTATTTATTTTGTAAAAAATTATTTTTCTTTTAACTGAATGTTTTATTGTAGTGTGCATCTTTTGTTATGGTCTTTATATTTACTGTAACTTTTTTTTTTTTATTTGCCGCCTATCTTGGCCAGGACTCCCTGGGAGAAGAGATATTGTATCTCAGTGGGACCTTCCTGGAAAAATAAAGGCTAAATAAAATATAATTTATATTATTTTCCCCCCTGCTGTATTAATTCATTTTGGTCGTTACTAATAATGTATATTAATTTAATTTTAAAGCATTACAAAAAGGCATTATGTACATTTTTAACAATATACAGTGGATATAAGAATATACACACCCCTTTTAACAATATACAGTGGATATAAGAATATACACACCCCTTTTAAAATGATGTAAAAAACGAAACCACAATAAATAATTTCAAAACTTTTATCACCCTTTAATGTGACCTATAACCTGTATAATTCAATTGAAAAACAAACAAATCTGTTCGGGGGGAAAAACATAAAAAATAAAAAAACCTACAATAAGCTGGTTACATAAGTGTGTGCACCCTTAAACTAATACTTTGTTGAAGCACCTTTTGATTTAATTACAGCATTCAGTCTTTTTGGGTTCACACCTGCCATCAATTAAAATGACTCTGATTAACCCCAAATAAAGTTCAGACATTTACTCAGTCGCATCCTCCAGCAAAAGCCAGGGTTCGCAGAGAGCTTACAAAGCATCAACGGGATCTCATTGTTGAAAGGTATCAGTCAGGAGAAGGGTACAAGAAAATTACCACGGCACTAGATGTACCATGGAGCACAGTGAAGACAGTCATCAAGAAGTGGAGAAAATATGGGACAACAGTGACATTACCAAGAACTGGTCGTCCTTCCAAAACTGATAAAAAAAAAAAAAAACAAGACAGAAACTGGTCAGGGAGGCTGCCAAGAGGCCTACAGCAACACTGAAGGAGCTGCAGGAATTTCTGGCAAGTACTGGTTTTGCACTACATGTGACAACAATCTCCCGTATTCTCCATATGTCTTGACCATGAGGTAGGGTCAAAGAAAAACATCCAGGCCCGGCTAAGTTTTGCAAAAAAAAATACAGCAACTCTCCCAAAAGCATGTGGGAAAATGTGTTATGGTCTGATGAAACTAAGGTTGAACTTTTTGGCCACAATTCCAAAAGGTATGTTTGGCACAAAAACAACACTGCACATCACCAAAAGAACGCCATACCCACGATGAAGCATGGTGGTGGCAGCATCAAGTTTTGGGGTTGTTTTTCTTCAGCTGAAACAGGGGCTTTAGTCAAGGTGGAGGGAATTATGAACGGTTCTAAATACCAGTCAATTTTGGCCCGAAAGCTGAAGATGAAGAGGAATTTCATCTTCCAGCATGACGATGACCCCAAAAAGGTTTTGGAATGGCCCAGCCAGAGCCCAGACTTAAATCCAATTGAAAATTTGTGGGGTGACCTGAAGAGGGCTGTGCACAAGAGATGCCCTCACAATCTGACAGATTTGGAGCACTTTTGCAAGGAAGAGTGGGCAAATATTCCCAAATCTAGATGGGGCAGGCTGAGAGACTCCTACCCAAAAAGACTGAATGCTGTAATTAAATAAAAAAGTGCTTCAACAAAATATTAGTCTAAGGGTGTGCACACTTATGCAACCAGCTTATTGTATGTTTTTAATTTTTCATGTTTTTCCCTCTAACATGTTTGTTTTTCAATTGAATTGTACAGGTTATAGGTCACATCAAAGGTGGGAAAAGTTTTGAAATTATTTATTGTACTCATTTTTTTTACATCAGAAAAACCTATCATTTTAACTGGGTGTGCACATTTTTATATCCACTGTATGTGACAGCACATGTGATTTTATGGAAAAGTGAATTATAACTTGTTTTAATTTTAAATTTATTTCGTTTTAAACGCCAATACGACAAATTTATCACAGAGAAGCTGTTTTTAAAGGCTTCAACATATTCCATTCAGAGATGAAATTCAAATAATACACAAGCTTATAAACAATACTGTGGAATTGTGGAGCAAACGGGTATTTTACATTATACCTGTCACACACGCGTACACTATCCACGTGAACTCTGTGGATGAACACTCTGACAAAGCCTTTGATTTATCATGTGCATATGTAATGGCCAAAACAAAATCGGAGTATTTGAACTTTTTTATATATATGGCAACTGTCTGGACTCTGTTGTTCTCATGAACTATTTTGTAACTGGACCCCCCCCCCCCCCCCCCCCACACACACACACACACACACACACACACACACTGCCTCATATCAGACACAACATACAAAATGTGCCTATTGCCAACAATTTTGTGGCCTTCAAAGCATAATCTCTATTTTGAAAACAAGAAATGTAATGCAGATGTTGGCAAACTTTTCACTGTTTTTTTTTTTTTTGAATACCCAAACAACAGCAGTGTGTTGCTAAAACTGTTTGAAATGTACTGACTGTAAGTTTCTCTTCCTTTACAGTATGATCCTTTTGCTGAGCACCGGCCTCAGAAAATCTCAGATCGTGAAGATGAGTACAAGAGACGGAGGCAAAAGATGATTATCTCTCCTGAGCGTCATGATCCTTTTGCAGATGGTAAATGACACCATCGTTTGACTTCATAGCCTCACCCATGTCTATACTGATCAGTGCACCGTTGGTCCACATGTCCACCACTGCTGTTTTCAGCTGTTTTGGTGCTTAACCCTTCGAACACTACCCAACATTTTGCTCTCCCAGACTTAAAAATGATTACATGACCCTTTCCAGTTATAAACATCACAAATTTATAAACAAATTAGACAGATCTGACTGTGGGATATTACAGAGGATTAGATGTGCTGTGTGTTTGTGGGAACTGTTAGTTGGGTGGTGGTGGTATTTTTAAAGTCTGTAGACCCAGCCACACAGGTTGCAGGTAGGTGTGTGTCTTTCGAAGGGTTAATGAATTATGTATACTAGAGTGTTTTAAATAGCCAGTCAGTCAGTCAGAAAAGAGCTCTGTAGAAATGAAAGTAATTGCATGTCAGAACAACATCCTTAATTCGTATATATTTACGTAGCAAATTATAGATGACTTCCAACCAGATGATCAGAATGTGCTGTCATGAGCGTCCGCCATGATGGTGGATATACAAAGCAACTAGGATGGCAGCCGCTGAAAGTGTGTATGTAAACAATGTTGAATTTTCTCAGTATTACCACGATTTGAACGATCGAGTGAAGATGGATATATATGTGGCTTTGACCCATATTATAAAAAAAAAAGTCAGGCTTTTCTGAAGATAGGCCTCATCTACTGACCATCAAGTACGAATACAGGTCATTTCGTCCCATGACCATTTCGTCCAAAGCCTTTTTCGTACGCACTAATCAGTTATTTTATATTTCAGGTATTTGTTTGTTCGAAAAAAGGAGGAATTCTCAATGGAATTTGAGAAAAACACATTTTTGTAAACCAAATGAGTGCCATAGTATGGATCATATTAAATCTTCAGGCGCCGAGCAACGCTCTCGCAGGGGCTTTGTTCGCAAATCCTGGGCCAAGGCGCGGTCCAACCGATCCAAGACTGTATGCTTTCAAAGGAGGAGGCTTAGAGGGAGGTGCCAGTCAAATTTGGCTTTGCTGCGAGCTCCGTTGGCTGAGTTATTAATTTTTAAAGCCGGCTGGATCATGTTAAATCTTTAGGCGCCGAGCAGCGCTCTCGTGGGGGCTTTGTTCGCGAATCCCGGGCCGAGGCATGGTCCTACTGACTCGAACATGCTCTTTCCAAGGGGGAGGCGCAGGTCAAATTTGGCCTCGCTGTGAGCTCTGTTGGTTATCAATTTTTTAAAGCCGGTTGGATCTTGTTAAATATTTAGGTGCCGAGCAGCGCTCTCACGGGGCTTTCATTCGTGAACACAGGAATACCTGAAATCTAAAATAATTGATAGTGCGTATGAAAAAGGCTTTGGACGAAATGTCTTAACTATTGGACGAAATGGTCATTGGACGAAGTGTCCTAATCCCCTCATCTCCTCTCTACTAAGCCTCAGAGTTTCCTCTTTCCGAATCATGGACGGAATTAAAAAAAATCAGAACGTGCCACGGTCACGAGTACTGTTGTGACCACACCCATATACAGCACAAACATATGGCATAGCTAAAAGAACACTTAAAGCAATGGAAAACCAAAGAGAGTTGTGCATGCGTGACTGTTTTTGTATGGAATGTCGCTTGACCTCGCATTTGTATATCCACCAACATGGCCGACATCCGGGTTTCTATTTTGCTTTGACGTCACTTGCAAGCCAAGGATTAAGTGAAAACGTAATGCTGCTAAAAGGAAGAGCTGTATGGAAGTTCCGAGAAGCTGATATTGTTGATCAGTTATTTAAAACTGTTATTAGAGGCAAACAAATCAGTGTTTTCACACAGATGGCTAGACTGGTGTTAGTTTACTCTAGTAAGATTTATGGCAGCTGTTTATTTTTTTCTCCCCTTTTTCCCTTTTTAGACACCGTTTTTATTTTGAAAGAATTGCATTGCATTTGCTATATGACACCATACAACTGTAAAACATTTGGTGTGCTCGCTAGCATTGCAGTTGCATATTTAATTGCTAATAATAAACTGATGGTTAAAAAGAGTGGAAAATGTGTATGAAGTAAACTTGTATGCACTAGTTGATAACATCAGATGGAGAAATTTTTCAAATATATGTAGCAAGGAATATGGTCAGCTTAGGAATTCGGTTACACACTAGATAAATCACCTTGCATGTAGCAAATTTTAAACAGGAACATCCTCTATGTAAGTGTTTTGTGTAAATATATTTCTATTTTATCTTATAAATAGAAATATATCTTCAATAATCTGTGTACAAACACTCCACAGACCCATACTAATTGTGCTTAATTTCTCTCCTACAGCAGTACTGCTATGCCAGTCTTGTCTGCAATCTGTTAAGGGTGCAGCACCTCATCGTGTGTGGGTTATGGTGAACAAAGAGAAGAGAGTTTATCAGATTTAGGAAATTTTTTTTTGGGGGGGGCATAGTATCAACAACTCTCTGTACCCAAAGTTCTGCTATAGTAATCATACAAAGTTTCTCTCAACCTCACCTCTCCCTATTTTGTCATTTCTAATTTATTTTGCCCAACTCCTCATATTTTTTTTAATATCAAAAAATAAAGATCCATATCCAAATCTGCCTCCTTAAAATGCACTTGTGTTTTAGCACATTTTATTTTCATTCCCCCAAGAATACAAATCTAGCTTAACACAATTATATTGCTTTGTAATGCTAATTAGGGCTGTAGTTTTATGAGGTTTGAGTACAGTGAGTGACAAGGGCATCACAGGTGCTATAGAGGTCTTTCACTGACGTCATAGATTTTTTTTTCACGCAGCATCCACCATATTGCCGGGCAAACAAAAAAAACAGCCACGATAGTAAAGAATGAAAATCAAGATGACTGCAGTCAGTACGATCTCTCTGAAACTATTAAAAATTTATTTTATACCAGCAAATCGCGTTACATCCAAAAGCTGAAACATGCAGGCATCACAGATCCACATAATTTACCCACAAATCTATTTGTTTTTTATTCTGCATCTCTCTCTCTCTCTCTCTCTCTCTCTCTGCATGCATGCACGCTTGTTCACCACTTCAGATGGATTAAATGCAGAAGAGGGATTTTGCTGTGCTTGAGTTCATATGTGACAAAAATAAAGGCTGCTTCTTAATTTACCCACAAATGTATTTATCCCACTTAAAAAGTGTATGGCAAATCAGCTGCCAGATTTGGGACACTATAACATATTACTGAAATATTTAGTATTTGAGATTTCTAAATACGCCGGAGATGCTAAAGGCTTACAAAAATATAGATGCCTACCAATATTTTGAGGCAGGTTTCATGCATGCTGGAATGTTCTGGGAAATTCGTGATTTAAAAAAAAATATATATACACCTTATTATGACAAAGGTAAGCTCAGATATGGATTTTTAATAATAATAATAAACAAGCCAGAGCCTTGATGTAGCGTATTTTATGGTGTTTAGCTGAGTCTACAGTATCAGTACATAATAAAAATGCTGCTAGTCTAGTCAAGCTTTAGGTCTAATAAAATGTATCGTGTCCAAAGCCCACATCCAGATATACATTTTAACGTTACCAGAGCTTTCACACTAATCTGATATATAAAATGTTCTCCACACATGGGGATGTTTTGTCAGTCGGTCTTCCTGTTTAACTGCAATGCACTTTTATTTATTTATTTATTTATTTACTTACTTACTTCTCTCGTCTTTCTGGATTCACAGGGAAGCAGTGAAAAGTTAAACCAGGCTTATCTCTGTCTGTTATTACATCCAAAAGCACTACAGGTCTCTGGCATTTGGTCGTTTTAGATGTAACTTCTCCAAGTTTTCTGTCGATGTTTGTTTGTTTACTGAATTTGGCTTAGTCACCTACATTTGTGTCGGTCGCTGGCAAACGCAAAGCTCGCCAGGCAACATGGCCGCGTAAACAAATTCACAGTTGCGATGATGTTACGTGAAAGTCCTCTATACTGTAACTATTTTCCAAAGTCCTACTAATGCAAAATTGCTCTTAACTAGGCTTCTTTTCTGCCGGTTGAAGTCTGACTGCAGATGGACCCTTGGCACTGAAAGTGTACGTATTCTGGAGAGCACAGACCAAGACCCTGCAACATTGATGGCTATATCATCTCCTTAACATAAACCACTATGTACCTGCCTGTTTTTAAACTCTGAATGTTAAGTGTTTTAATGTTAGACTGTTTTGTGATGCAACTTATGTGAGAGGACATTAAGTCAAAGATTTGTGTGGAGTAGAATGAAGGTCAGTTGACTTTGCAATGTGAGGAAAATGCTGGCGGTAGCCTGTGCCTGACTAGCTGTCTTGCATTTTGTTGGTGCTTTTTTGCGCAGGGGGCAAAACGCCAGATCCCAAGATGCCTGCCAGGTCATATATGGATGTGATGAAGGAGCAGCATCTTTCTAAAGAAGAGGTATACAAAACCTGCTGACCTCTTCAGGGCTGTACATTAACCTTTTTTGCACATAGCACTAGTGCTACAGAGGTTGATCATTCTGTAGCACAAGTATAACACATCTCTTACCATCTCTAAAAACAACCATACACAGTTTTATTCTGAGATTTAATTGTGGTCTTTCAATTTGAGAGCAGTATTTATTCATTTCACATTCAGATTTTGCAGAAAGATCCAATGAGCTTGAGCCTCAGAAATGCCACACTATCAATAAAAGGGCTTTGCTACCAAACGGGTATTTGATTCCAAAAAACGGTGACTTTACTAGCACATTACTGAAAAATATCGTTAAACTAGTAACACAGCTAATTATAGCAAAGCTACTGCCCAGCACTGCTAGCTGGCTTGACTCACTGAGGAAAAGGTCATTTGTGTTGGATGTATGGACTCTACATGATTTTAACTTGTGTAATAGACTACAATATTTATAGTGGAACTATATATATATATATATATATATATATATATATATATATATATATATATATATATATACACACACACACACACAATATATTGTCGCATCTCAAAAAATTTGAATATTGTGAAAAAGTTCAATATTTTCCATCAGTTATTTAAGAAAGTGAAAGTGTTATATATTATAGACTCATTACACATAAACTAAAATGTTTCAAGCATTTTTCTATTTTAATCAGTATGGCATACAGTACAAAAACAAAAAAAAACCATCTCAAAATATTAGAATATTTCATTTCGAGTTTGAGTAAAACAGCATGAACACAGTGTATCTCTCGGTCTAGTTCAGTACACACAACCACAATCATGGGGAAGACTGCTGACTTGACTGTTGTCCAGAAGATGATCACTGATGCCCTCCACAAGGAGGGTAAGCCACAAAAGGTCATTGCTGAAAAGGGTGGCTGGAAAAGGTGCACAAGCAACAGGGATGGCTGCAGTCTTGAGAGGATTGTCAAGAAAAGTTGATTCAAGAACTTGGGAGAGCTTCACAAGGAGTGGACTGAGGCTGGTGTCAGTGTATCAAGACCCATCACGAACAGACATCTTCAAGAAAGGGGATACAACTTTGGCATTCCTAATATCAAGCTACTCCTGAGCCAGAGACAATGTCAGAAGTGTCTTATCTGGGCTAAGGAGAGAAAGAAATGGACTGTTGCTCAGTGGTCCAAAGTCCTCTTTTCAGATGAAAGTACATTTTGCATTGAATTTGGAAATCACAGTTCTAGAGTCTGGAGGAAGAGTGGAGAGGCACAGAATCCAAGGTGTTTGAAGCCCAGTGTGAAGTTTCCACAGTCTGTGATGATTTGGGGTGCCATGTCATCTGCTGGTGTTGTATTTTATCAAGTCCAAAGTCAACACAGCCGTCTCCCAGGAGATTTTAGAGCACTTCATGCTTCCATCTGCTGACAAGCTTTTTGGAGATGCTGATTTCCTTTTCCAGCAGGACTGAGCACCTACCCACAGTGCCAAAACTACTACCAAATGGTTTGCTGACCATGATATTACTGTGTTTGATTGGCCAGCCAACTTGCCTGACCTGAACCCCATAGAGAATCTATGAGGTATTGTCAAGAGGAAGATGAGAAACACCCGACCAAAAAATACAGATACGCTGAAGGCCACTATCAAAACAACCTGGGCTTCAATAGCACCTCAGCAGTGCCACAGACTGATCACCTCCATGCCACACCGCATTGATACAGTAATTCATGGTAAAGGAGCCCCAACCAAGTATTGAGTGTATAAATGAATATACTTTTCAGAAGTTGGACATTTCTGTATTGTAAATCCTTTTTTTGACTGATCTTAGGGAATATTCTAATAATTTGAGATACTGGATTTCTGATTTTCATGAGCTATAAGCCATAATCATCAAAATTAAAACAAAAAAGGCTTTAAATATTTCACTTTACATGTAATGAATACAGAATATATGAAAGTTTACCTTTTTGAATTAAATTATGAAAAAAGGAACTTTTTCATGGTATTCTAATTTTTTGAGATGCACTAGTATATAGTGGAACAACAAGGCACAATTGATTTGCTTCACACAAGCACAAAACGCTCACTTTAACACAAACAAGCGACTCTGTCTCTCTCACGCATGCAAAACTGTGTCACATGGGTTTACTGCCATAAAATAGTTCGTCTCACAGACCGATTATTTTTATTTATTTATTTATTTTTGTAGCATGCGCAATTATACGTGTTGTACTGTATAGACCTGCTCTTTAACCTAGAAACCTTTTTTCTCCTCTTCCCCTTAGTTGTACATCGATAAGTACCGTATTTTCCGGACTATACGTCGCTCCGGAGTTTAAGTCGCATCAGCCAAAAAATGCATTATGAAGACGAAAAAAACATATATACGTCGCACCGGACTATAAGTCGCACTTTTTTTAAGGGTTATTCTATCCATGGAATCTGTGATTCTGTCTGATAAGCGGCGCGTGGTTACTGCGCGACTGCATTGTTTATTTAATAAACGAACAGCTGAGCAGCTGCCCTGTAAGTAGCCTAGTCTGATTATTTTAAATATCTACTACTATCTTTAATACTATCACTATCGTTATTACTAATAGCCTATATTATTATTATAACTAATATTAGTAGCCTATTACTGTTGCATTAATCAGTTTGCTTTTAGAATATTTTTACTGGTAGGGCTTATTATCGCCCCATGGCTCTTTCATCTGTGTTATTAAAGCTGTAGTCATCATCGAGGAGTGTCATTCTTCATTTTTGTCGAATTTTATTTCATCAAATCAGAGGTCAAGTAGGCTATAGGTATATCATCTCCAAAGACAGGTACGGTAGTAAAAACAACCGTCTAGTGAAAAAAAACCCAACAACAACCGCTTTTAAATCCCCTACTTAAATCCTTAAAATGAGTCATTTAACTCATGTCTTGTGTGATCTGATCTCCAATGGTGAAATAAACCGGTTGTGATGAGTACAGTCTGTTATTTTAGAAGATAAATGTAATATATAATTTAATATATAGACTAATAAAAATTAATATTTTATAATATAATATCACGACATATTACTGTCTGTAACTGTTTGTCACTAAAGCGTTTTCTAAGATCATAATGTCTGATATTATTATTATTATTATTATTATTATTATTTTACACACACAATAAGCGCATGTGCGTAAAGTTATAGGAAACCATCCCCCGCCTTTTTTTTTTTTTTTTTGAGTCGCCGGACCCACCCACCTCCTGCGTTCTGGGACCTCCCACTTCACAAATTAAGCACTGCCTAAAATCACTACATAACTTATTTAAATAACTATAGGCCTATCATTAATAATAAAACACAGGCCAATCAAGTTTATCAAGCTGATGATTTCACTCCAAATCAGCAAATCCATTGAATTCCTCATCCTCGGTGTCGCTTCTGAACAACTCTGCCTCCAGCGGCAGATGAAGCGCCGTTTCCTCTTCTTCTGCGTGGCTGTCGTCAGACTCAGCATCAGCTCCAGTTATTCCGTGGTGAAAAAAAAAAAAACATATATACGTCGCACCGGACTATAAGTCGCATGGCCAGCCGAACCATGAAAAAAAGTGCGACTTATAGTCCGAAAAATACGGTAAATGTCAAGAAGGTTTTATTAAGGTGTGTTCTTTTATACATCTTTCTTTTGTAAAGAGAGAAATCAGACTGCAGATGGCAGAAAAGGCAAAATCAGGTGACCTGAAAGCAGTCAATGGCTCTGCCGCATCTCAATCTGCTGCTCCCAAACGCAAGCGTCGGTGGGACCAGACTGCTGACCAGACTCCAAATGCTACTCCCAAAAAAGTGTCCAGCTGGGATCAAGCAGAAGGCACAGTAGAGGTATATCTAACTTAGAAGTTTGGTTAATGGTGGTGGTGGAGGCTTAATAAAGCTTAATTTTCATTTTTGTTCTCCAGACACCAGGACACACACCTGGACACACACCTTCAAACAGTCGCTGGGATGAGACACCTGGTCGTCCCAAGGGTAGCGAGACTCCTGGAGCCACCCCCAGTACACGCATGTGGGACCCCACACCTAGTCACACCCCTGCTGGAGCTGCAACTCCTGGCCGAGACACCCCTGGGCACGCCACACCTGGCCATGGAGGTGCCACATCAAGCGTGCACAAAAACCGCTGGGACGAGACGCCAAAGACAGAAAGAGGTTTGTAATTGATCTGAAATCAACCGTCTGAAAAGTGAAGACCAATGAAACAATTAATAGTTTTATGTATTGATATTATTTTAAATTGTCGTCTTCTTTTTTTTAGAGACACCTGACTATGGCAGGGCTGAGACTCCTTGTACAGACCGAGGGGATGAGTCTGTGGGAGAGACCCCAACTCCTGGAGCAAGCAAAAGAAAATCCCGTTGGGATGAGACTCCTGCCAGTCAGATGGGCTCCTCCACCCCTCTGCTCACCCCTGGAAAGACCCCTATTGGCACACCAGCTATGAATATGGCCACACCCACTCCAGGTACTACTGCTTCAGAAAAGTGTGTTTTTAGGCACAGGGCTCCTATGTAGTATGGATTTTGATTTTAGTAATCTCCAGGTCTGGATAAGTTTGGAAAATGGAGTATGGAGAAATATTTCTGTTTCCAGACTATTGCCTCTACTTTCTTTTCTAAAATATAAAATTTAAGCCAAAATGTTCAAACCAGTGTGAGTTTGATGTCCTTGAATTTTAAACAAGGCAAGACATGTGCACGATATGTCTGATGTGATTTCTATGGCATCTGCCATCAGTGAACTATCTGACGTTCACATGTTGAGCTCCGTCGTACTTGTACAGAACTTAAAAAAATCGGTGTGAATGCACATTGCAACACTACAAATGTAAGAATGGGTAATTGCAAGTTTTCTGAGAGCTGGCAAGTTTTTGCTCAGCGTTGGAAATTAACTTTTTTTTGTCCACCTGTCACTTTGGCTGGTGGATTCCAAAATCTACCAGACAGTTTTTTTTAGCCAGCTATTTTCTTGTTTTAACTAAGTGTGTAACTGCATGTGAAAAATAATATAGTAAGAGCTGCAGTATTCAAGCATGATTATTTCGGTCAATAGGCTGTTTTATTTCAGAAGTTAAATATTGAAACTCGAGACAAATACACAAGCACACACACACTGTCTTTCTCATGTGTGCACGCGTGCACACACACACACACACACACACACACACACACACACACACACACACACACACACACACAAATGAAACTCTGAAATGGTGGAAGTTACATTTGATGAGATGGGCAGATTAAAAAACAAAACAAAAAAACCCAAACACTAACCTTTCACAGGACTCCCTGTTGTTGGCTTTTCTCCACTTCTCATTAAAAAAAAGTTTTTCAACCTTTGCTTCTTTGGCCTGTCTCTCCTGGGGGGGTTATCTGAAGATCTCTTCACCCTTATGATGTAACTTTTTGTTTGCTGTAACGCTAGCTGAAGCTGCTTGACCTGAGGTAATTCTCTTTAACCATCAGTCGTTAGCTGGCATTCTATGCTCAGGTTAGCGCTAGCTAGCATTCTCTGCTGAAATCGCCACATTGAATTTGAGTCTTCTTGTTCCACTTGGACACTTTTTAATGAGGAGATTGTCTTTAATACAAGACTGTCTCCTTGTTAAAGTGTCCAAGTGGAACAAGGAAACTTGGGATTCAATCTGCGTTGTGGAATGCCAAATAGTTCTGTTGCAATTACATTATATATTTGTATGCTACTTTTGTTTACCCACCACTGAAGCTGGTTGGTTGAGCAAATTCACCTGCATTTGGTGAGTAGGGGGTGCTAGTTTCCAGTACTGTTTTGCCGGTGTTGTGGGAGTCAGTGATGGCAATTATCGTGTGCGCGCGTGTATTTGTGTATCTGCATAACAGTGCATTTTGTCTCTCTCTGTGTTGTACATCAACATCCCCCTCTGTTACTGTTATAGGTAGAAGGTATCAGTTTAGTTTTTTCAAATTTACTTGGCAGAAACAGAACAACACTTCATTGTTTTAGCATTGCAGCTTGAATAAAATGCTGTGCATTGAACTTGTTTGGTTTTAATTGATTTGTATATATCTTGCCACAGGGAGTCACAAAAAATTGTGGGCCTTGTGAAAGAATATAATCTCAGCAGTTGCTTGCTTGCTTCTGTCAATTATTTGGCAGCATACTAGCTTACATACTCACAATGTAACATATATTAACAGTTGGATTTTAAAGTCATTTATTTAAATAATAAACATCTAGTTATTTGTACTGTGGCTTCAAATATGGTCAGAAAAATGTACTGTGAATTCTGGAAATCTGAGTATGGAATTTTGAAATGGAAAATGTGTAGGAACCCTGTAGACATCTATAGAGGCATGCACAGTTTGTGATATTATGGCGCCCTCATCCCAGGTCATTTGATGAGTATGACTCCAGAGCAGCTTCAAGCATGGCGCTGGGAGAGAGAGATTGATGAGCGGAACCGCCCACTGACTGATGAGGAGCTGGACGCCATGTTTCCAGAAGGCTACAAGGCATGCTGTTGATCCTTCCACTTTGTGATAGAAATTGTAAATGTCATTAAAATAATTAACATGAACATTAACCAGCTTTGTGTTGCTTTACCACCAGGTGCTGCCCCCACCAGCAGGCTATGTGCCCATCCGCACCCCCGCCCGTAAGTTAGCTGCCACCCCAACACCCATCGGCGGCATGACTGGCTTCCACATGCAGGCTGAAGACCGAACCACCAAACAGATGAATGACCAACCAGCTGGTAACCTGCCTTTCCTAAAACCAGATGACATCCAGTACTTTGACAAACTTCTGGTGAGATTCTTGATTGTATGATCAGTAATTCTTTTAAAGTTTGATTGCTTTGGGGAATAAAGGATTTTGTGTTTTTCAGGTGGAGGTGGATGAGTCCACTCTGAGTCCAGAGGAGCAGAAGGAGCGCAAAATTATGAAGCTGCTCCTGAAAATAAAAAATGGCACCCCTCCCATGAGGAAGGTATGTAACTTGACATGTGCTACACTGTAGTGTTTCACACTTTTCTTTTTACCCCCCCCCCCCCAATCTCATCTAAACATCACTGCTGTACTTTTAGGCTGCTCTCAGGCAAATCACCGACAAGGCCAGGGAATTTGGTGCTGGGCCTCTTTTCAATCAGATTCTGCCCCTGCTTATGTCTCCTACCCTTGAAGATCAGGAGCGCCATCTGTTGGTGAAGGTCATTGACCGCATCCTGTACAAACTGGATGACCTGGTTCGACCTTATGTCCACAAGGTGAGGTGTAATATCTAATGTTAAATGCTAATTGCATAGAAATTATTCCTTATGTATGAACTGTCTTATTCCTCCAGATCCTTGTGGTGATCGAACCCTTGTTGATTGATGAAGATTACTATGCTAGAGTAGAGGGCAGAGAGATTATCTCCAATTTGGCAAAGGTAGGCAAAAATCCTGATGATGCATCTTACTAGTGATGTGTGTGCCTTCAACTCGGCCATGTTGAGCTGCGTCCTTCTTAATTGAGTTATTCAGACGCAAGAAACTATGATTAGCCGCTCCAATGTCATTAATTAGATGTTTCATTTGAATGTTGACACATCCTCCCCCCCCACAGGCTGCTGGTCTGGCCACTATGATCTCCACAATGAGGCCTGATATTGACAATATGGATGAGTATGTGAGAAACACAACAGCTCGTGCCTTTGCTGTTGTGGCATCTGCTTTGGGTATTCCCTCCCTCCTGCCTTTCCTCAAAGCTGTGTGCAAGAGCAAGAAGTCGTGGCAGGCTCGGCACACAGGCATTAAAATTGTGCAGCAGATTGCCATCCTCATGGGTTGTGCCATCTTGCCTCATCTCCGCAGCTTGGTGGAGATTATTGAACATGGTCAGTATGTGGTATTTATGGTCATGTAAACCTATATAAGATCATGGCATGCTGGAAATTTTTGTGATGCTTGCAACCTCAGATAAACTATTACATCTGGTTGAATTCTGATCAAAACCAGGGATGTTAACCGATGACCATTTGACCGATGGTTGACCGAATCAACGTCAACCGGTTAATTTTTTTTTGGTTGTCGGTTAAAAAAAAAAATCAATCGTTTTGAAGCTGCCGATTTTGGAGCGGAGAACCTGGAATTCTGTGTTGTAAACGCTTGGGGCATGCCATGCGGTGTAAGGACGACAGCTGACAAATCAGAAACACCCATTCAGTCATGTCCCGCCCTCCCGCCCCAGTTGAAGACAGCTGCCACTCGGCAAAAGAAAAGTCTCAAAAAGTATCAGGCTAGACTTTTTAGCTTACAAATTACTACTCTGTTTTTTTTAAATTATTATTAGAAGGCACATCGAGTTTAGTCCTGCCTTGACCAGTGCATTCTGAAAGTATGTTTCGGTCTGTAGCCAACAATGCATGTTATTGCAGATCATATCTCTCCACACAAACTAAAGGCGCAGATGCCGACTTTTGGAGGAAAGGGGAGAGAATGAAATGACAGCGGTGTCTGGAGGGGGAGTGACAAACGCAGCTTTTATGTCTGTGAGCCAAGTCGGTGACGGCTTCAGAGCAACTTCAATACCATGCAGTAATGGCGTGTTGATATTGGTAATGGCGTTATAACGATTGTAGCTAATTAATTAGATTACCCGGCGTTATAACAGCCTTTATTTTAACGCCGTTATTCCCATCACTGAATGTTATGTACTTCTTCTAGCACTTGACTTTATTTTCAACGCCATCATGGCCAACTGAAACTGTCTCTAAGCTGGAGCCATTTGTCCTCCGCTCCAGTACAAACCCCTCGACATCAGTGCCGCGTTTGACTAAATGTTTCGCGCTGTAGAAAAGGTAATGTGAGTGGAGGGCAGCGACTGGGACTGAATGCGCGGATGCTCGCGGTTAGATTTAGAATAGATTCTAATAATTCCAATTCTAGAATTTTAAACTCGTAGGTTAACCGACTTTAACCGGCTAATGAGGCTCGGTGGTCGGTCAAGATTTTTAGTTTTCGACATCCCTAATCAAAACTCCTTTACAGTTGGCAGTGGTGTTTTGTCATGTGGGTTTTTCTTTTCTCGTCTTTGTTCAATCCTTCATTAATTCCCTGTATTTATCCTAACAGGTCTTGTGGATGAGCAGCAGAAAGTGCGAACCATCAGTGCTTTGGCCATTGCTGCTCTTGCAGAGGCTGCTACACCTTATGGTATCGAGTCTTTTGACTCTGTGCTCAAGCCTCTTTGGAAGGGTATCAGACAACACAGAGGCAAGGTGAGCATGATCTCAACAGGTTTATGAGCAGTGATGCATATTACACTCTGGTTTGGCAATTGTCAGTGTAAATATGATGAAACAGGAGTAAACAATATTTGCGTTTGCATTTGTTCAGGGTTTGGCTGCTTTCTTAAAAGCTATTGGGTATTTGATTCCTCTTATGGATGCTGAGTATGCCAACTACTATACAAGGGAGGTGATGCTTATCCTCATTCGAGAGTTCCAGTCTCCAGATGAGGAAATGAAGAAGATTGTCCTGAAGGTTAGGTGAACTTGTAACATGAGACCATAACTATATTTTAATAGTTTTGGATACTCCTTTAATTTTCTAGAACCAAGTCGCACTTTTGTCCGTCACTCTTTCAGGTGGTGAAGCAGTGCTGTGGGACAGATGGTGTGGAGGCCAACTACATCAAAACAGAGATTCTGCCCCCTTTCTTTAAACACTTCTGGCAGCACCGTATGGCCTTGGACAGACGTAACTACAGACAAGTATGCTGAAGTTACTTTTCTGGGGAGCAGTTTTTGAACTTGTTAGCTTTTTCAGCAATGCCTTATGGCTCTTGTTTATTCTGTGCATTGCCACTTGTCTCTTTCCCCAGTTGGTAGACACTACAGTAGAGCTGGCCAACAAAGTTGGTGCAGCAGAAATCATCTCAAGAATTGTGGACGACTTGAAGGATGAAGCTGAGCAGTACAGAAAGATGGTGATGGAGACGATAGAGAAGATCATGGGTAACTTGGGTGCAGCAGACATTGACCACAAACTAGAGGAGCAACTTATTGATGGCATCTTGTATGCTTTCCAAGAACAAACTACTGAGGTGAGTTACAAAGGTTAGGATTTTTTTTTTTTTTAAAGTGGCAGTGTATGAGGGGGTGTTGCAACGGCTTCTGTATTTGACACATCGACGGGACACAGGTGGAGAGGGTGAAAACATTTAAATTCCTCGGAACTCACATTAGTGAGGATCTCACCTGGACACACAGCAGACCATCAAGAAGGCTCAACAGAGACTCTTCCTCCTGAGGACGCTGAGGAAATTTGGACTGTCCACCAAACTCCTCAGCAACTTCTACAGGTGCACAGTGGAGAGTGTCGTGACAAATTCCATCACTGTGTGGTACGGGAACTGCACAACCCAGGACAGAAAGGCTCTCCAGCGTGTCATTTAAAATGGCACAGTTAATCTGTGGAGCTGTCCTCCCCCCACTACAGGACATTTACAACACCCGGGTCACAAAAAGGGCACAGAGCATCATCAGGGACCAAACACACCTACAACACAGACTATTCACGCTCCTACCATCTGGCAGACGCTACAGGAGTGTGAAAGCAAGGACTACTAGACTGACCAGTTTTTACCCCCAGGCCATCAGGCTTTTGAACCACAGATTATAATCATCTACCTTTATATTTCCATCAGGCTTTTGAACCACAGATTATAATCACCATCTACCTCTATATTTGCAATTTTGCACAAGACATTGCACAGTATATCTACCTCTGTGTTTGCATATTGTTTGATTGCCTTTCTTTGTTATCTTCGTTTATTTTCATTCTACTTTTATATTTTGCATTCCATATGCACTTTATATTTTATATTTCGTATTTTATATATATTTCTTTTTATATTAGTAAGCATAGTTTGGTCGGGCAGTTGCAAAATAAGAATTTCATTACCCAATAATCAACCGCTGTGTCTGTTATTGTGTATATGACAAATAAACATCTTGAATTTGTTATATTCATACATTCCACCAGGACTCTGTGATGCTGAATGGTTTTGGAACAGTGGTGAATGCTCTGGGCAAGCGAGTTAAGCCCTACCTGCCTCAGATCTGTGGTACTGTTCTGTGGCGTCTAAACAATAAGTCAGCCAAAGTCCGCCAGCAGGCTGCTGACCTCATTTCTCGCACAGCTGTGGTTATGAAGACCTGTCAAGAGGTGAGGGAGGAATAATTAGTTTCCCCAGATCATGACTTCCTGAACATATTAACGATGACATCCTGTTACTTGTGTTCTCTAGTTTAATGTGTTATATATTGCTCTCTTATTGTTAACAGGAGAAGCTGATGGGTCATTTGGGAGTGGTGCTGTATGAGTACCTGGGAGAGGAATACCCTGAAGTGCTTGGAAGCATCCTTGGAGCTCTTAAAGCTATTGTTAATGTTATTGGTATGTCATTATCCAATATCATCAGCTTTTCTGGTGCACAAGCCTGTGGGTTTGAATTCAGATATGTTTCCCCTGTTTGGCAGTGGGCAGCAAGGTGCTGATGAGGATACATAAAAGTAATTTGTACAACCTTGCTTCATCCTCATTTTCATTGGTCACCATAATTTCTGCCCCATAGCCCAGCTCTAATTGGGTGCTGGCAATCAAGGAGAGGTTTTTTTTTTTTTTTTAAAAGCTTTGGCAGTAACAACTTTTCACACACAGAATCAAAACAGAATAACAATGGTACAAGTGAAAATTACCTTGACTTGTTATTTTGCCAGAATAGTGAAGACAAATCTCAACATGTTTAATATTAAAGTCAAACAAAATCCAAAAATAAACACCGTTTGCTGATCATGGCAAGTGCCCTGCTGTGCTGTCTGCATGTTTAATAAAAAATAAAACTTTATAACAATTTATCCATTGTAAAAGCTTTGATATGGCTAAAAATAGGCTTACCTAGGCACAGCCATTTTCAGTGAAACTGGATATCCGCCTGTGACGTTAACGACCCCCCTAGAACGCAGTTTACCTTCATTACACAGGACTATCAAATAAAGGCTTCTTTAAAAAAAAAAACTAGGTAGAACTCGACGCCAATGGCATCGATGGGGATGCCTCCGCCTGGTAGACCACATGCCTTATTAACTTGTGATTTGGGGATGGACATTTGACCTCACAGTAATCTTGACCTGGTGAAAGTACTTGTATTAGCCTTGGAGATATTGTGTTCACAGATTTAACCTCACAGTGACCTTGACCTTAGACCTTTTGATCTCAAAATCTAATCAGTTCATGTTTGTCCCAAAGCGCACAAATGGTGGAAGTTTGGTGAAATTCCTTTCATTAGCCTTTGAGATATTGCGTTCGCAAGGTTTCGGGACGGACGCACGGACAGACGGACAACCTGAAAACATAATGCCTCCTGCACCTTACGGTGGCGGAAGCATAAAAAACCGCTGAGCACCACTGCTCTGTCCCTCTTGCTCTCTGTGCACACACGTTTTCACTGCTTCAGATGGGGTAAATACAGGGAAAGAATTTCCCTGTACTATAATGTGTATGACACAGGTTTCTAATTCTCAAACTTTAACGAGAAATTTTCTATAGCCATGTGATTTTTACTGGCAACAAAATCCACGAATCAAAACACTTCGCATTTATGAAGTTTAAATCTCACTTGGCTAAGAACATGTATACAGTACTGACACAGATGCTTGTAAACAATTCAGTTGGCATAGCAACGTAATTCTTGCCATCCAACAAAGCTTTTTTGTTTTTTCCATACATGAAAATCCCTCACCTTTCGGCGAAATTCGCCGTTTTGAAACCAAAATGGGTGACCTACGTGAATCGTGTAGATCCGATGAGAAAAAAAATTGGGGGGCGTTGATATTGACCCAAAGGGCAAGGAGGTCGCTTCGCACCCATAGACAGTTCGTGCCGGTTTGCGCCTCCTGCTCCTGCTTTGATATTGACGCCATAGCGACGAGTACATCTCGCTGCGAAGGGCAAGCAGCATCATTTCGCGCCTCTTCTCCTGCTGGCCAGAGCGTGCACACATCAGTCAGAGTGCAGACCAGACCTAGCCTGGGCCCGCCCATCCTAAGTGTGACGCAACACGGGGGCCTGTTGCGAACTTAGTCTGGCAAGGGAAGCCATCTCCAGCTCTTCCAAGCTCCCGAAAAATCGGGAGCCAATCAATTTTGAGCATCTCCAACGGCCCTGGGTAGAGGCGTGTTCAAGGCAGTGACGTAGTAGAACTGCGACCGGAAGCCATAGATTGTTTACAGAATCTATGCCGGAAGCGCTTCATTCACTAGAAACATTACGAACATGGAGCAGCGGCAAGCCTTTGATACAGTGGTAGATGCTGTATTGAAAGCATTCAACGGGAAGTTCTCATTGAAAACGGAGCAAAGAGCAGCCCTGGAGGTATTTATTCTCCTCCTTCTTCTTCCTGTTACTCAAGCAGTTTCCGTTGCGTCACATACGTCAGAGGAAAGAGTGATGTGATTGGTTTAAGCTTCATCACAGCCTTTTCTGGCTTAGACCAGTAGCAAACTGAGGCATTTCGGGGAGGCGGGTCAAACACGCGCTTTGGGAAACGGTTGGGCTTAATATCTTTGCCAGACCAAATGCTCGCAGAGCTTTGAAGTTGCGTTAGCCAGACTAGACCAGACCACCAGAAGCTGGAAGCTGGATTGAGTCATCGGACTGAATTTCCTACTTTTTTCAAACTTTCCTGATTGCTATCAAAACAAACAAAACTTCCGGCTTGATTACGTCAGCATTCGAAAGAGGGCGCGCGCGTCTTTTGACAATCCCTGTGTCCGAAATTGCTCGCTACTCACTATATAGGGCACTGTATAGTGGAGATGCCATTTTGTAGTGCTGTCCGTGCTGAAAGAAATCAAATTAAAAGTCTCAAATTTGATTTAATAAAAGACAGCAGCAAAGAAAGTATTCAGCCTTGATTTAAAAAGAACTGAAAGCTGCAGGTACTTCCATATCTCGGCAGGCTGAGTGGTATGCTGGGGCACCTCTTGCCAGCAGACCAGGATATCCTTGATATCCTTGAACTTGTGCGGTTCAGTGTTGACCTGACCATCCCCAGCTTCAAGGAAGGAGAGAGCATCGTGGAGTGGTGGGGTCATGTCTTCGACAAACCAGACAAGTACCTGGGTGCACTGGTTAAGTGTTGCCTCTCCATCTTTCATGGACCTAGAGTCGAGTCCTCATTTAGTCTGATGAATGATGTAATTGATCAAAGGAGTGGCAACATGAATGTGGAAAGATTTAATGCAATACAGACGGTCAAGTAGACGCTGATGTCCAGGGGGAAGACAGCTGTGCAGCTCTTTAGAAGGGAAGATGTGAAGTTTGGGGAAGTGGACAGAACATTGTGCAAGAACATTAACTCTGCAGCAGCCACATACAAACACCAGCAGAGGGTGAACAAGGAGGAAAAGCAGCAGCAGCAGAGCAAGTATGGCTCTCAAGCAACTTGCAGTGCTCAGCAGGCCAAGAAACAGACTGCTGAAGGAGAGAAGCGGGCAAGGCTGAAACATGTGGCAACTCCGTGAAAGCGGGCCATGGAGACACTGGTGGTCCAGGCAAATAAAAGGAAAAAATGATCACTATTCCTTGTGTGTTCTCCACTTTCTTTGTTCTATTATTCGCATTTTTTTTTTCCAGGGCATAATTTCACTATAACTTACATGTATTTGTATTTGTACTGTATGTCCTTGTGCAAATGTCAATACAGTATACTTAGTAAGGAGGCTATAATATTTATTCTGGGGGAGGACCCCCCAAACAAAATAAAACACCACCAGAGGCCACGTCACCACTCGCGCACCCTTCTCACCTTTTTCACCCCGACCCGTTTTCATGCCTGTTTTTCCTCAGTGAATAAAAGCATGTCACATAAAATGATCGGGCTTATGCCAAATGCCTGACACTCGGGCATCTTTAGGGTTGTTTACAACAATTTGGATGCGACGTATCCATTCAATCCACTAGCCTCGATAAGTCATGTAGGTGACGTCATAATTTGTACACAGAGTGCAATATTTGAACCTCGAAGAGAGTAAGATGTCCGTGCCCAGGGACATTGTTTTTTCTTTGAAAATAAAATCTGTACACAGCATCCAGCTACAAATATAAACAAGTGAACACTCGAGCATGTCTTGTATGGATTTTATCTGTCAGTATAAAGGAGTTTATTTTTGGGTTTGTTCATCTTTAAAGGGAAAAAAAAGGAACAAAATGTCAAATATTAAATGTTAAATAATATTGATGCTGCTGTTGGGGAAAATAAGATTCATTAGTACTGTGGAAGTGTTTTTATAATTCTAATATTGATTTAATCCTTCCCCTCAGGTATGCACAAGATGACGCCTCCAATTAAGGATTTACTTCCTCGATTGACACCAATCCTGAAAAACAGACATGAAAAGGTGCAAGAAAACTGCATTGATCTCGTGGGCAGAATTGCTGACAGGTCAGTCTTGTTTCATGTGGTGCTAATACAGGGTGTACGTTTTTCCCTAAGTTTAGATTTGATGGAAATTACATTTCTGAACATGCATAGTTTTAAATGTTGGTTTCAAAAAGGTAAAAGTGCTGTGTGAGCACGACAGTTGTTCATGTTCCAGTATGACATAGTGTTCGCCACTGTGGCATTTTCAAGAAAGTTATATAAAACGTGTGCTCTCGGAGCATGAATCATTTGTCTTCCACGGTGTAAAGAAGCGTAACATAGAAGTGCCTGTACTAATGGTTTGATTATTGCATTGTGCATATTATGGAACTCTATGTTTGGCATCGCACTGCAAACATGGTTTTAAATTATACGCTGCCTGGCCACACTCCAATATTTCCTTGATCTACACTTATGTGCAAAATAATAGTAGTGTGTTTAAAACAATTGAGAAAAAGCTCAATCCTCATAATAGCATTTATTTCCATATACACAAAGGCACTGGGAGCACTGCACATTCAATTACAAATGAAAACATGAACAAAATATCAATTTTAAACTGAAAATGAAGAAAAAAAGAATAATAGGTTGTTCAAAAAAATAGCAGTGTCTGCATTTTCATTTACAAACTCGAATATTTACAGTATAAATTAAAATTTGTTTACAGATTTAGCTTTTCTGTTAATCACGAAACTAATATTGAGTTGTATAACCTTTATTTCTGATAACTGCTTTACATCTGTGTGGCATGGAGTCAACTAACATCCGACACCTGTGAAGAGATATTCCAACCCGAGCTGACTGGACTATCTCATCTCATCTCATTATCTGTAGCCGCTTTATCCTGTCCTACAGGGTCGCAGGCAAGCTGGAGCCTATCCCAGCTGACTACGGGCGAAAGGCGGGGTACACCCTGGACAAGTCGCCAGGTCATCACAGGGCTGACACATAGACACAGACAACCATTCACACTCACATTCACACCTACGGTCAATTTAGAGTCACCAATTAACCTAACCTGCATGTCTTTGGACTGTGGGGGAAACCGGAGCACCCGGAGGAAACCCACGCAGACACGGGGAGAACATGCAAACTCCGCACAGAAAGGCCCTCGCCGGCCACGGGGCTCGAACCCGGACCTTCTTGCTGTGAGGCGACAGCGCTAACCACTACACCACCGTGCCCTGACTGGACTATATTCCACAGTTCTTCTGCATTCTTGGGTTTTGCATTAAAAACAGCATTTTTGATGCCACTCCACAAATTCTCAATTGGATTGAGGTCTGGAGATTGGGCTGGCCACTTCATAACATCAATCTTGTTGGTCTGGAACCAGGATGTTGCCCGCTTGCTGGTGTGTTTGGGGTCAATGTCCTGCTGAAACACCCATTTCAAGGGCATTTCTTCTTTAGCATAAGGCAACATGACCTCTTCCAGTATTTTGATATATTCAAACTGGTCCATGGTGCCTGGTATGCGATAAATGGGCCCGACTCCAAAGTATGAGAAACATCCCCAAACCATTCTGCTTGCACCTCCATGTTTTACAGTCTTCACAGTGTACGGTGACTTGAATTCAGTGTTTATGGGTCGTCTCACAAACTGTCTGTGGCCTTTAGACCCAATAAGAACAATCTTGCTCTCATCTGTCCATAGAATGTTGTGCCACTTCTCTTTAGGCCAGTCAGTGTGTTCTTTGGCAAACTGTAACCTTTTCAGCACGTCTTTTTTTCAACAATGGTACTTTACGAAGGTTTCTTGCCAATAGTTTGGCTTCACATAGGCATCTTCTGATTGTTGCCGTACTCCCAGGTAACTGGCGATCTTCTTTGATTTCCCTGGAGCTGATCATTGGATGCTTCTTTGCCATTCTTGTTATTCTATGATCTACGCGGATGGTAATATTTCTTTTCCTACCACGTGTTTTGGGTTTTGTTTGCCATTTTAAAGCATTTGAGATCATTTTAGCTGAGCAGCCAATTATTTTCTGCACTTCTTTATATGTTTTCCCCTCTCCAGTCAACTTCTTGATCAAAGTTCTTTCTCCTTTGGTACAATGTCTGGAACGACCCATTTTACTCACTGAGCAAGGGCTAAAACCAGCAGGTACAATATTTGCTGCCCTCCTTCTTTAAATAAGGGCTATAATTGACACCTGTTTCTTCACAGAATGAATGACCTCTCTAATTGAACTCCACACTGCTATTAATTTGAACACGCCCCTTTCATTAAATGAGTCAATTGCACCCAATTAGCAGAGTGCATGTCATGACTGTTGATTCTGTTGGTTGCCCATTACTCGGCTACACCTATTTTTTCCCATGCTGTATTATCCTTTCTGCCAACATCAGTAATTAAACACATTAGTGATGTTGGACTGCTATTATTTTGCACATAACTGTACCTTTTACTTTGATGATAGCGCACATTCACCATGGTATTGTCACATCACAACATATGCAAGGTCACAGCATTTTATTTCTGTCCAGAGTTGCAGTAAATTTTTTTTTTTTTTTTGCCAAGATCTTGTATTGATGTGAGAGTTAAACCACTCTGGAAAGTCTTCTTGAGCACATCTTAAAGACTTTCAATGGAGCTCAGGTCACAGCTCTGTGGTGGCCAATTCATGTGTGAAAATAATTCATCATGCGCCTTGAACCACTCTTTCACAATTTGTGCCTGATGAATCCTGGCATCGTCATTGTGGACTATGCCATCAGAGAAGAAAAAATCCATTGATGGAATAGCCTAGTCATTCTGTACATTCAGGTAGTCTGCTGACTAAATTTTATTGTCTTATAACTTTGCTGAGCCTCGACCTGATCAACTGAAGCAACCCCAGATCATAATGCTGTCTCCAGAGGCCTGTACAGTGGCCACTGTGCACAATGGATTCATCGTTTCATGAGCTTCCCTTCTTAAGGCCTCTGCATGCTCTTGCGACAAGGCTTTCGCAGATAGCTTTTCGCAGACAGTTGTAATTTATCGTTGAGCGGGGAGTAATAGGTGTGCGCGATGTTATTCACCGCCACAACGCAAGGGGGCGTGAAGTCGCTAGGAGTAGTTGGTGGGTGTGGTTAGTGGAGTGTTTATCCTCCAGTTACTTATAATGACTAGAACTGGAGTCGTATAGATGTACGTACTTCCTCACTTCCTCGATCAACCGCTCTTCGTGCTGCTCCATCTTCGCTCGTGTTTTTAAAAATGGCGGTCGTGAAAACAAACCAAACCGGAAAAGTAGGGAAGCGGAAGTGCGTGTACAGCGGATGTAGAGTGGACCAATCGGAGCCCTCTTGTCTGTGACGCTGTCTGCGAGGCTGTCTGCGGTGGTCACAATTTTTGGGAGGTGCGTGCAGAGCGTCTGCGAAGGGGGGGGGCTTCGCAGATGCCATCTGCGAGGACTGGGTTGTCAGCATAAATTGGCCTTTACCCTGAGACACCTATCACTCTGGAATAGGATAAATCTGGACTCCTCAGACCACATGACCTTTTTCCATTGCTCCAGAGTCCAATCTTTACGTTCCCTAGCAAACTGAAGCCTTTTCTTCCAATTAGCCTCACTAACAAGCGATTTGACTTATTAGTCCCAATCCTGCATGTTCTCATTGCACATGGAAATGCTTTTAGTTTGACTATTAAATATGGTCATGATTTTATAGGGAGGGAAAGTGAAACACAGCGATCCTAGTGGTAGCGTTTCTAAGCCGAGAGCCATACTATTGAAAATCCCATAGACCCGATTTTTTAAAAAAATCCCACGGAGTTATGACGTGGAACTTGTATACCCCCAAAAAATATGTTGTATATGTTGGGATTATCTACTAACTGTGAAAGTATCAGGTGAAATTTCGCTGTCTTTTAAAAGATCGAAATTGCGCCTAACCTGTCAGAAACGGACTACAACCAAACTGTCTAGTCAGAGTCGCTCATGTTATGTCAACAGTAGGCTTGATGAGTTTTGTTCTTCATACTAGCCCTTATGAGTGCTGACAGCTATCCCTGTGAATAGTGGCAGTTGGCTACATGCCCTGATCTGTAATGGTTATCCCCACGAGGGATGCATTTCTTATTGGTACAGAAATACTCCGCCAACCACGCTATACAAATCGGCATGTTGATATAGGCTACTCGCCAGCCGCTACCTGCTACAGATTTGGAAAGGCGCTAGACTTGCGGAGACGTCACATACGCGACGTCAGGTCTGTGTAGTCTTTGATCAGCTTGTTAAAAAAATATTCAAAACAATTCAAATCGGTGGAAAAAATAAAAGTATGATCACCAGGATCGATAGAGTTGCCCGACATGCACAACTTATGGAAGCCATTGTCTTAACTTTGAAGTGTAACCCGAAATGTAATTTTTTTTATAAAGATATTCCCATTCATTTTGCCATAAAGGTTGGAATGCATCCAGTAGGGGGCGATGAGATTACTTTCCGTCCCTATACTTTTTTTTTTTTTTAAATGAAGGATTCAACTTTTAAGTGATCATGGTCAGTCAGGATTTTTTTTCCCCCCAACACATTTCTTCTGTTGATGGTTCACCACTATCCTTCCAGGTTTTAATAATGTATTGGACAGTTCTTAACCCAATTCCAGTAATTTCAGCAATCTTCTTATTTTTCTTTGCTTGATGCAGGCCAGTAATCTGACCCTTCTGAAACACAGTAACATCTTTCCATAACCATGGTATATGTCTTCCAGTATGGTTGTTTAAGAAATTAGAAACTACTCACTGAATAAGTTAGGGTTAAAAGAATTGTTGCCAGCTGAGGCATGCAGTAATTATGCAATCAGTAACTCTTAAGTATTTGTTTATTTAAATCCATTTTTTTGGCCAGGCAGTATATTTGAAGTATTAAATTTAACTTGATTACTTGCACGCATCTTGTAATACTTTTGTACATCAAGCCTGAAAGATTTTGTAACTGCTCTTTCTTTGTAGAGGTGCAGAGTACGTGTCTGCCAGAGAGTGGATGCGAATCTGTTTCGAACTGCTGGAGCTGCTGAAAGCTCACAAGAAAGCAATCCGCCGAGCTACAGTCAACACTTTTGGCTACATTGCTAAGGCAATCGGGTAAAAACAGCTACCTTGTATTGCTTCGGTTCCATTTCAGTGCTTGATGGTGAAACAAAAACCGTTAATCTTTTTCCTCTTGATTTGTCTAGACCTCATGATGTGCTTGCCACACTGCTTAACAACTTGAAAGTGCAGGAGCGTCAAAACAGAGTTTGTACAACAGTAGCGATAGCCATCGTGGCAGAAACATGCTCACCCTTCACCGTACTCCCAGCATTGATGAACGAGTACCGTGTACCTGAACTGAATGTTCAGAATGGTGTGCTAAAATCCCTCTCCTTCTTATTTGAATATATTGGTGAAATGGGCAAGGACTACATCTATGCTGTCACCCCATTACTGGAGGATGCTCTGATGGACAGGTGAGCTCAGAAATAAGTAATAACAGATACTCATAGTATTACAGTTGTTTATTCCATTTGCTTATTAAATTTTGACGTAAACTATAAATATTTTCCTTCACAGAGACCTTGTACATCGGCAGACAGCCTGCGCTGTAGTGCAACACATGTCTCTTGGTGTGTATGGCTTTGGTTGTGAGGACTCCCTCAACCACTTGCTCAACTATGTTTGGCCCAATGTTTTTGAAACCTCACCGCATGTTATCCAAGCTGTAATGGGAGCCCTTGAGGGACTTCGTGTGGCTCTTGGACCATGCCGGATGTTACAATATTGCCTGCAGGTAAGCGATCGATTAAATTTAAATGGAAGAATTGGCCCTTGTAAGATCTCGGGGCTTTGCCCTTTAATTGACTTCAAGTCTGTCAACTAGATTTGACTCCTCCCCTTTTTTTTAGGGTTTGTTCCATCCAGCACGGAAGGTTCGTGATGTGTACTGGAAGATATATAATTCCATCTACATTGGTTCCCAGGATGCGTTGATTGCACATTATTCCCGTGTCCCCAATGATGAGAGGAACCCATACGTCCGCTCAGAGCTGGAGTACTTCCTGTGAACACATTTAAACTTGTGCATGCTTCCCTTTTTTTTTTTACTTTTTTTTTTAATTCTTATAGACATGGTTATAGTTCTTGGTCCATTTAATTTTAATCCTTGTGTTGTGTTCATGTTTTTGTGACTCAGCTAGTGTTAGCAGGTCTGGTGGACCCACTGTAAAAATGCTTACCAGGTATTTACTTTATCCCAGTTCCAAGCATTATAGACAGCATATATGGTTAATATTTGCCATTTACCTCTGTTAGTTCACTTATGAATAAAAATGCCATTTGTTTTTGTGATTAAAATGTAATAAAATTTATATTCAAGACATGGAAAAAAAATATAAACAACGTTTTTCATGACTCTTGATGTTTAGTTCTTTGAAATTGAAAACATTTGTTTCAGTCTACACAGCAGGAACCCCACTGAACATACAGTAGTCTATTCATGCCAACCTATACAACACATGAGGCGTGGAGTTTTACTGTGTTGCACATGTATTTCTTGCACTTGATGCATGTACAGTTGTGTTCAAAATAATAGCAGTGTGTTTAAAAATGTGAGTAAAGCTCAAAATCCTTATAATAGTTTTTATTTCCATGCATTGGGAACACTGCACATTATATTCTACATCAAAACATGAAGAAAAATGTATCAATATTTTAATTACTTTACAGAAAATGAAGAAAAATGAACATTGGGCTGTTCAAAAAAATAGCAGTGTCTGCATTTTTCATTACAAACTCCAAATATTTACTGTATAAACTGAAAAAATCTTAAGGATTTAGTATTCCTGTGAATCACTAAACTAATATTTAGTTGTATAACCACGGTTTCTGAGAACTTCTGGCACCTGTGAACAGGTATTCCAGCCCAGGATGATTTGACAACATTCCACAATTCCTCTGCATTTCTTGGTTTTGCCTCAGAAACAGCATTTTTGATGTCACCCCACAAGTTTTCTATCGGATTAAGGTCCGGGGATTGGGCTGGCCACTCCATAACTTTCATTTTGTTGGTCTTGAACCCTGATGCTGCTCGCTTACTGGTGTGTTTGGGGTCGTTGTCTTGTTGAAACACCCATTTCAAGGGCATTTCCTCTTCAGCATAAGGCAACATGACCTCTTCAAGTATTTTGATATATGCAAACTGATCCATGATCCCTGGTATGCGATAAATGGGCCCAACATCATAGTAAGAGAAACATTCCCATATCATGATGCTTGCACCACCATGCTTCACTGTCTTCAGAGTGTACTGTGGCTTGAATTCAGTGTTTGGGGGTCGTCTGAAAAACTGTCTGCGGCTCTTGGACCCAAAAAGAACAATTTTACTTTCATCAGTCCACAAAATGTTTTTCCATTTCTCTTTAGGCCAGTCGATGTGTTCTTTGGCAAATTGTATCCTCTTCAGCACGTCTTTTTTTTTTTAACAGTGGAACTTTGCGGGGGCTTCTTGCCGATAGATTAACTTCACACAGGCATCTTCTAATTGTCACAGGTAACTTCAGACCGACTTTGATCACCCTGGAGCTGATCATTGGCTGAGTCTTTGCCATTCTGGGTATTCTTCGATCCATTCGAATGGTAGTCTTCTGTTTTCTTCCACGTCTCTCTGGCTTTGCTGTCCATTTTAAAGCACTGGAGATCATTTTAGCTGAGCAGCCCATCATTTTCTGCACTTCTTTACAGTATACGTTTTACCTCTCCAATCAACTTTTTTAATCAAAGCACGCTGTTCTTCTGAACAATGTCTGGAACGACCCATGTTTCTCAGGTTTTCAGAGAGAAATGGATGTACAACATGTGCTGGCTTCATCCTTAAATTAGGGCCACCTGATTGACATCTGTTTTTTCACAGAATGGATGACCTCACTAATTAAACTCCACACTGCTATTATTTTGAACACGTCCCTTTCACTTAATTATTCGATTACACAGATTCAGGAGCATGCATATCATGAATGTTGGGTCTGTTGGTTTTCTATGACTCTACTACACCTACTGGTAAATTATTTGCCATGTAGTAATATAATTTCCACCAAAAACAGTGATTGATCTGGTTAGTCATGTTGGACTGCTATTATTTTGAACACAAGTGTATACTGTCTTCCTGTCCATCTTTGGTCCACACACATTGCAGCACTTCTTTTTGTTGCTACTGACTACAACCTAGAATGATGACGTATAATTAGATCAGGAATTTTATCTCTCACACACATGCGTGCGTGCACACATTACTGCCTGTCTAGGTAGGAGAGTCAGACATGTACTGTACATATGAAACAACACACAGTCACTTGGGTGGATGGGGCACCTGAATTCTCCTCATGATGGCTGCAGAAGCTGGAGTTCTTGGGATATGTTGTCTTCTTTGGATGTGAGGTCTCGCCAATGCCTTGCCCAGTTCAACGCCATCCAGATGACAAAAGCATTGTATGCTGAGATGTTCAAGATGTTGAAAAATGGCACAAGTGGCCAGCGTAAAGTTCTCCTTTTGCAGCTGTAGCCAGTCACCAGCTTGTCCCTGTTATCCATCCCTCCTTTTGTGGCATTATAATCCATGATGATTTCTGGTTTTTGATGCTCCTGTCCACAGATTCTCCCATCCCTATGCAACGTACTCAGGAGAACCACGTTTGCCTTTCTTTGGCATGTATGACACCAGGGACGTGTCGGCCGTGAAGACAAACTTGGAAGAGTTTATGGGCCTGTTCTTTGTAATCTACAGCCGAGGTAGGCGCTCTGGCTTGTTTTTGCTGTACCCTTTCTACCATCGTCAGCTTCCTCTTTAGGAGCTCCTGTCCCAGCTTGTATGAAGTCAAAATCTTATCACATGAGATGTGGCCACTGAGTCCCTGAGTCAGGCCCAGGACAACTCTTTTTCTTGGTTCTTCTCAGGGACTCCTCTGTATATACTTGCAAGTTCCATGCATATGATAAAGCAGTATCACAGGCGGCCCAGATCTTGATTCTATGTTTTGCGGGTTTAGATGGTATAGTATCTTGCAGAAGTATCCATGCCCCTTCGTGTTTGTCCTGTTTTGTCACATTACAAGCTGGAATTTAAATTAATGTTTGGGGGGTTTGCACCATTTGTTTTGCACAACATACTTTCCACTTTAAAGATGAAAATTGTTTTATTGTGATACAATTATTAAGATGAAAAAACAGAAATCTGGAGTGTGCATAGGTATTCACCCCCTTTTGTATGAAACCCCTAAATAAGAGCTGGTCCAACCAATTCACTTCATAAGTCACATAATTAGTTGATTAAGATCCACCTGTGTGCAATCAAAGGGTCACATGATCTGTCACATGATGTCTGTATAAATCAACCTGTTCTGGAAGGGGGCGGCACGGTGGTGTAGTGGTTAGCGCTGTCGCCTCACAGCAAGAAGGTCCTGGGTTCGAGCCCCGGGGCCGGCGAGGGCCTTTCTGTGTGGAGTTTGCATGTTCTCCCCGTGTCCGCGTGGGTTTCCTCCGGGTGCTCCGGTTTCCCCCACAGTCCAAAGACATGCAGGTTAGGTTAACTGGTGACTCTAAATTGACCGTAGGTGTGAGTGTGAATGGTTGTCTGTGTCTATGTGTCAGCCCTGTGATGACCTGGCGACTTGTCCAGGGTGTACCCCGCCTTTCGCCCGTAGTCAGCTGGGATAGGCTCCAGCTTGCCTGCGACCCTGTAGAAGGATAAAGCGGCTAGAGATAATGTGATGTGTGTGTGATGTGTTCTGGAAGGACCCTGATTCTGCAACACTACTAAGCAAGCAACATGAGAACTAAGGAGCTTCCAAACAGGTCAGAGACAAAGTTGTGGAGAAGTGTAGATCAGGGTTGGGTTATAAAAAAAAAAAATCCTGTACATTGTACAGTCATTGAAAATGTGTTCTTTTAAATGTTTTTCACAGAAAATGAGTTAAGGCCATGGAGTCTGAGGTTGACAAAATAATCATTTACATCATTTTTCTTTTAGCAAACATTTGGAAACTGGTCCGACAGACCTGAACATCACACAAGGGTTAACTGTATTTATTTGCAGCTTCATCTCCCACACACACTTGGGGTTAGCAAATACATTTTTAATTAATGCTCAGACCATTTAAAAAAAAATACATCCAAAGACATAGTTTCTTACTTAAAAAAAAAAAAAATTAAAACCATAATAAACTGCAATGAAATGTAGTGGGAGATTTGCCAGGAAATATTAAGCCCTTGGTAGGAAAGTCTTGAAAACCACCTTGTGTAGTGGTTTTTGTGCAATCATCTGTTCTTTCTGGATATTGCTTGTTATGGCTGAATAAACATTTGTGTATGAAGGGCTCCCTTTGTTGTGTTTGGTCTATATCTGTAAAGTAAAATATTCAGGCACCTTTTCATAACTAGTTCATTTTATTTTCAGTGGTTTAAGATTGGCACTGAAGCATTCTAGACTGTAGCTCTACAGGGCCAGGTTCAAGGATTTTTCTCAACAGGAGGTGGGAGTGGTTCTGAAGTCACTCTTCAGCCAATAACTTTATGCATTGAAGTCGTGTGTCTGACAAACTACTTCACATATAAATAACATCAAAATATCCTGCTGTGTGAAATTGATTTAGACAGCTTCTCATACTGCTCCCCAAACTAGAGGTCTGCGCGGGTCGGATTTTTCAGTCCCACCCGCGCCCGCATTGTGCAGTCCCAGTCCCGCCCGCGCCCGCAAAGAATTATGATTTTCAGTCCCGCTCCCGCCCGCCAATCCCGCAAATATTTCTCAGGAAAATTCTTGTCTTGACATAGCGTGATGGTGCCCCACCCCCTACTTTGAGTGGATTTCAGCATAAATATCTACAGCTCACGTTATTATTTACCTTGTTTCGAAATTCAGCATGTACTGTCTCTAATAATAATAATTAGTGCTGTCAAACGATTAAAATACTTAATCGCGAATCACACATTTTTATCATATGAGAAACCATTGTAATTCTCTGATCAGCATAAAAAAGTGAATGGGCTTGCTTTGTACCAATGGTGGTGTTTTTTTTTTTTTTTTTTTTTTTTTTTTTTTTATTGCAAAGCAGAGCTAGTAAGAGAAGTGAATTGATTTACTGCTTGAGTTAGTCTACAACTTTAGTCAGAGAGACATGTTACACAGTGACGGTAGGCTTGACTCAATGCTATCCCAGAAATCCTTCCTGTAATATGCAAATTTGGCCGCCTCTGATTGGACAGCCAAATTTGCATATTACAGGAAGGATTTCTGGGATAGCATTGAGTCAAGCCTACCGTCACTGTGTAACCTGTCTCTCTGATTAGAGTTGTAGACTAACTCAAACAGTAAATCACTTCACTCATGGTTCTCTTGCTAGCTGGGTGTGATCTGCGAGTTATTAGAGTGATCAAAGGATTTCCCGTTAGGGTGATAAATGGCAAATTTAAGATGCTATTCCTCTGGCAATCTAACTCTCTCTGCGAGTTTAGGCATCTTAAAATGTTTTTATTAATGCCAAATAAAATATCCAGCTCAAATTATATATGATAGACATAAATTAATAATTTATAAATTTTATTTCAAACACATTTTTAGTTAGCAGGACTGCAGCTTATCATCGCTCCCGCCCGCGCCACATATGTGCGCTCCCGCCCGCGCCACATATGTGCGCTCCCGCCCGCGCCCGCAATGAGCTTTCAAAATTTGTCCCGTGCCGCACTGCTTTGCGGCGGGTCCTGCGAGTCCCGCAGGACTCCCGCGGGAGTGCAGGGCTCTACCCCAAACTGTCACTCCAACTGTAGACCTACAGTGTGTGTGTGTGTGTGTGTGTGTGGAAAACCACTCGTGTTTCATAGTAACTAATCTGCAATGTTGTACAGAATGTTTGGTATGCAATAATATAAAACTAATATTATATTAACTAGTATTATGGTGCTAAATTATATTCATGTTGGATCATTTTAAATATGCAATTTTATTCACCATCAGATGTTTTTGTCTGTCCCCTATACATACCGTATTACCTTCCACTGTTTGGTATGTAGAACTGTGAAGGGAAAAAACCCTGCATTGTCACTTTTTAATTGCGTTCACATTTAGTTGGTGTTTTGCTAACTTGGTTAAGCAACACTTAACCACGTGTGGTAATTTCCCTGTGGGTGGGTGGAGCACAGAGGACGGTAGGACAGAGATCAGGTGAAACAAGGCTTTTATTGCCACACTTTTCAGCTTTAGCAATATGTGTCGGACGCACAGAGACACACACATCAGCGTCTCGTCCAAGGGTGAGCTCCTTCCGCTCTCGCTCTCCCTCCTGATATAGGGCGCGGTCACTGGGAAGACACACAAACACAGGTTAATTGCTCTCAGGTGTCGTGATTCTGCCACTTACCTTCCCTGACTCCGCCCTCCTGTCACAGACCGGCGCTTGACCATGCCAAGCTGCCACATACCCCCACCGCCCGACTCAGGCCGGGCAGCTGTCCGGCCTGCAGCCGACTCCCCCCCCCCCCCCCCCCCTTGACGGGAGAGGAAGTCCGCCACGACCATCTGCGCCCCCGGCCTGTGGACCACCTTGAAATTAAAGGGTTGGAGCGCCAGATACCAACGGGTGATCCGCGCGTTGGCATCTTTCATGCGGTGGAGCCACTGGAGGGGTGCGTGGTCCGAACAGAGGGTGAAAGGGCGCCCCAGCAGGTAGTACCGGAGGGCGAGAACCGCCCACTTGATGGCCAGACACTCTTTCTCTATGGTGCTGTAGCGCCCCTCACGCACCAACAGCTTCCTGCTGATATACAGGACAGGGCGGTCCTCCCCCTCCACCTCCTGGGACAAAACCGCCCCCAGCCCTCTGTCCGACGCATCGGTCTGCAACATAAAGGGGAGAGAAAAGTCAGGGGAGTGTAGAAGTGGCCCCCCACACAGTGCGGCCTTTACCTCTGAGAAAGCCCGCTGGCACTGCTCCGTCCACTGGACCGGATCTGGTGCCCCCTTTTTAGTGAGATCAGTCAGCGGGCTGGTGACGTCCGAATAATTAGGTATAAACCTACGATAATAGCCAGCCAGCCCCAGGAACTGTCTCACCCCCTTTTTGGTCTTGGGCCTCGGGCAGGCCGCAATTGCTGCCGTCTTATTAATTTGGGGACGCACCTGCCCGTTGCCCAAGTGGAAGCCCAGGTACCATACTTCCACCCGCCCAATCACGCACTTCTTTGGGTTGGCTGTGAGCCCCGCTCGCCTCAGCGACCTAAGGACGGCCCTCAGATGTTCGAGGTGCCGCTGCCAGTCATTGCTATAGATGATTGTCATCTAAATACGCTGCCGCATACGTGGCGTGGGGGCGGAGGACTCTGTCCATCAGCCGCTGAAACGTCGCGGGCGCCCCAAACAGCCCAAACGGAAGGGTGACGAATCGGTGTAAACCAAACGGTGTGGAAAAGGCCGTTTTTTCTCAGGATAGTGGAGTCAAGGGGATCTGCCAATATCCCTTTGTCAAATCCAGTGTCGAATAAAAGCGAGCAGTGCCGAGTCGATCGAGCAACTCATCAATACGAGGCATTGGGTACGCGTCGAATTTAGACACCGTGTTGACTTTCCTATAGTCCACACAGAACCGGACCGACCCGTCGGCCTTGGGTACCAAGACCACCGGGCTGCTCCAGTCACTGTGGGACTCCTCGACGATGCCCATTTCGAGCATGGTCTGAAGTTCTTCCCGAACCACCATTTTTTTTGTGTTCGGGTAGCCTGTAAGGGCGGCTACGCACTACCACCCCCGGGGGCGTCTCTATGTGGTGCTCTATGAGGTTAGTGCGACCGGGCAGGGGCGAGAACACATCCGAAAACTCAGTCTACAACTGGGCGATCTCCGTGAGTTGGGTCGGGGAGAGGTGGTCTCCACAGGGGACTGGAGAGGTACGTGATGCCAATGTTCCTTTTTGAACCTCCGGCCCCAGCTCCGCCTTCTCCGGAACTACCGACACCAACGCCACGGGGACCTCCTCGTTCCAGAGTTTAAGCAGATTGAGGTGGTAAATCTGTAGCGCCCCACCCCTGTCCGTTCGCCTCACCTCATAGTCGACATCCCCGACTCGCCGTGTGACCTCAAAGGGTCCTTGCCACTTGGCGATCAATTTGGAGCTCGACGTGGGCAACAGTACGAGTACCTTATCTCCCGGAGTGAACTCTCTAAGGCGCGTACCCTTGTTGTACAGGCGGGCTTGCCGTTCCTGGGCCTGCCACAAATTCTCCTGAGTTAGGTGGGTGAGCGTGTGGAGTTTTGCGCGCAGGTCCATAACGTACTGAATTTCGTTCTTACTTTGTGAAGGTCCCTCCTCCCAATTTTCCCGCAGCACGTCCAGGATGCCGCGCGGCTTACGCCCATATAATTATTCGAACGGGGAGAACCCCGTGGAGGCTTGGGGGACCTCTCGCACTGAGAACAGCAAGGGTTCGAGCCACTTATCCCAATTACATGCGTCCTCACTTACGAATTTCTTAATAATATTTTTGAGGGTTCGGTTGAATCGTTCTACTAAACCGTCCGTTTGTGGGTGATGCACGCTGGTGCAGATCGGTTTAATCCCCAATAACCCATACAGTTCGCGCAGTGTTCGTGACAAACGTAGTGCCTTGATCAGTCAGAATCTCTTTCGGGATTCCAACTCGGGAGATGACGCGGAAGAGTGCCTCTGCAATACTGCGTGCTGAGATACTGCACAGAGGCACGGCTTCCGGGTATCACGTTGCATAGTCCACCAGAACTAATATAAAGCGGTACCCTCGTGCTGACCGATCTAATGGCCCGACGAGATCCATCCCAATTCTCTCAAACGGGGTCTCGATTAACGGTAGAGGGCGCAAAGGCGCTTTTGGAATGGCCGCTGGGTTTACTAACTGGCATTCGCGGCATGCCGTACACCACCTACGGACATCGCCGCGAATCCCCGGCCAATAGAATCGGGCCATTATTTGGGCTAGTGTTTTATCCTGCCCCAAGTGTCCAGCCATGGGATTAAAGTGAGCCGCCTGGAATACCAATTCCCGGCGGCTTTTCGGAATTAAAAGCTGCGTGACTCGCTCTTTAGTTTGAGTGTCCTGCGTCACTCGGTATAATCTATCCTTCATAATCGCGAAGTAGGGGAAGGACGGGGTGGCGTTCGGCTGGAGCGTTTGACCATCGATTACTCTCACTTGGTCAAACGCATGCCGCAGAGTCTCGTCTCGCGACTGCTCTAATGGGAAATCCGCGAGGGATTCCCCAATAGAGAGAGGAGGAGCCGGCGGCTCCTCACTCTGACGCGGAGATGACGTAGACGGCTCTGTGACAGCTGCTCCCGCCAAAGCGACACCGGGACCTCCCCCTGTCAAATGGCAGGACCCACTCTCTACTAGGCGTGTCATTAAACCCCGAAATCCCGGCCAATCAGTCCCCAAAATTAACGAGTGGGTAAGGTGAGGATTAACCGCCGCCTTCACTATAAATTTTTCCCCTCTGAAAATAATGTGGACCGACACCAAAGGGTAGCTGTGAACATCCCCGTGCACACACAACACCTTCACCCCTTGTGCTCCCCCCAATGCCTCGTTTTGAACCAGGCTTTGGCGAATTGAGGTCTGATTACAACCAGAATCCACCAACGCCTGATATGTAGCCCCTTGGATACTCGCCGGTATGCGATACGCTCTGGCCCGATCGAGGGCGGCCTCTGGCGCGTCGGGGATCCAAACCACCGCGCCCACTTCCATTGCTGTGCACTGCTGTTGAAGGTGGCCCGGCTCCCCGCAGCGCCAGCAAACCGGCCCAGGCTTTCCCTCTGCACCGGTGATCTGGGGCTCACTCACCTGAGGTGGGGGAGAGACAGACACAGAAGGGAGAAATGGGAGGGCACCGCGGGTGCGGCGGGCCGGCTGGGGTGGCGCCGGCCCCCGCCTCCGCGGTGGGGGAATGGGGCGAGGACGGGACACAGGAGGAGAGGGAGAGAGAGAAGAGGAGAGAAGAGACGATGCCATCTGCTGTCCTGCCGCCGGGACAGCCGCCAGATGATCCTCCGCCAGCTCGACTGCCTGATCCAGCGACGCCGGGCGGTGGCACTGGACCCACTCCGCGGTTCCGGCTGGTAAGCGGGCGATGAACTGTTCCAGTACCACCTGGTCGACGATTCCCTCGGCGTCGCGATTGTTGACCCTCAGCCACCGCCAGGAGGCGTCCCAGAGCTGCTGGCCGAACGCGAACGGCCGGCCGACTTCCTCCAGTCGCAGCGCGCGGAAGCGCTGGCGCTGTTGCTCCGGTGTGCGCCCCACGCGCTGGAGGACGGCCCGGCGGAGGTCCGCGTAGGCCAGCCGGCGGTCGGCGGGGAGCTGTAGCGTGGCCAGCTGTGCCTCTCCCGTGAGCAGGGGGAGGAGGCACGCCGCGCGCTGCTCCATCGGCCACCCCGAGGCTTCGGCGACCTGTTCAAACAACGTGATGAACGCCTCGGGGTCATCCTGCGGGCCCATCTTGGTGACAATGAGGGGAGACAGGCCCGCGGCTGGAGCGCTGGTGGACCCCGCCGACGCGAGGAGATGCCGGAACACCTCGCGATCTTCCTGCTGGGCCAGCACCAGGGCTTTGAAGCGCCGCTCCTGCTCCTTTCGGAGCATGACGAGCGCCTGGTGCTGGCTTTCCTGAGCCGTGGCGAGGGCGTGGACCAGATCGGCGAACGGGGAGGATTCCATGGGGCTGCTGGTTTGGTGCTCCACTGTCCCGGGTTTCGGCACCACTGTGGTAATTTCCCTGTGGGTGGGTGGAGCACAGAGGACGGCAGGACAGAGATCAGGTGAAACAAGGCTTTTATTGCCACACTTTTCAGCTTTAGCAATATGTGTCAGACGCACAGAGACACACACATCAGCGTCTCGTCCAAGGGTGAGCTCCTTCCGCTCTCGCTCTCCCTCTTGATATAGGGCACGGTCACTGGGAAGACACACAAACACAGGTTAATTGCTCTCAGGTGTCGTGATTCTGCCACTTACCTTCCCTGACTCCGCCCTCCTGTCACAGACCGGCGCTTGACCACGCCCCCGCTGCCACACCACGTTAACCAACTCAACACTTAATTATCTTTTTTTTTCTATCGTAAGTCACCCTGTTGTGCAAAATTACCCAGGACGTTCAGTTTCATAATGCTTATATATGCAAAATATAGCTGTTTTATATTAAAGGTCAACCATTATTCTACCACAATGACTAATCTTATTTTAATAACCATTGACCTGATATTTCCACCCTGTTATGCATCACCACACTCATTACCAGCTCACCAAGCAGGGTAACTTTACTAGCAAGGGCCTTCAACTTGACTAGATCGGTTTCTTTCTGCCATCGCTGGCATAATCTCCTTGGATTTCTGAATGAATAGTTCTTGGTCGGGGGGGACTGTAAGAACTCATACACTGTATGATGGCCACACATGGTAATATCATCCCACATTCTATCTTTGCAACTTATTAGTTTGCTTCACAGTTTATCATTCACAATAATCTATCGTACTCAAATAACTGACCCAACAGTTTGTTTGATTTCCAGTTTATTTGTTTTAACCTTTATTTTATATGGAGTGCACACATTTTAACACTGTGGAGTTGTGAAAGCTGTATTTCATTGTTTGAGGGGTTTTTTTTTAGTTACCTTGAGTGTTGGGGGTCGTCCCTTCCTGGTTGGGCAAAAGGGGTGGCTGAGGGTTGAGGAGTCCTAAATCATAGAGCTTGCTCTTTAGGCTGTACCATGTCTCCATGTGCCCAAAGGGGATGTTGGTTTTAGTTTAGTTTAATTTGCTTTGTATCTTTTTGAAGTTCGTGTTCATTTACCCCTTTTGTGTGATTTGGTTTGGCAAAGCCACTATATATCTTCCCTTTTGTTACATTGTGTCGTGCCAAGTCATGTCAAGGCAAATTGTGTGATGTGTCAAGTTGTGTGAAGTAAAGTCAAGCCGTGTCAAGTGAAGTCAAGTTGTGTCAAATCATGACTTGACTCAACTTGTATTGACTTGACATACTGTAACTTCACATGACTTGACATGAATTGACACGGCACGACTTGACTCAACATGGCATGACTCGACACAACTTGACAAGTCATGTCAAATCAACTCGTGTCGTGCCAAGTTGAGTCAAGTCAACTCGTGTCGTGCCAAGTTGAGTCAACTCGTTTCATGCCAAGTTGAGTCAAGTCGTGTCAAGTCATGTCAGGACAAGTCGGGTCCTGTCAAATTGTGTCAAGTCATGTCACATCAAGTCATGTCAGGTCAAGTCACGTCGTGTCAAGTCACTTCATGTGTCGTCAGGACAAGTCATGTCAAGTCAATTCGTGTCATGTCAGGTCAAGTCATGTTGTGTCATGTCAAGAAAAGTCATGTCGTGTCAAGTCATGTCAAGAAAAGTCATGTCAGGTCATGTCGCGTCAAGTTGAGCCAAGTCATGTCATGTCAAATTGTGTCAAGTCATGTCAAGTTGAGTCAAGTCATGTCGTGTCATGTCAAGACATGTGGTGTCGAGTCAAGTCATGTCAAATTGTGTCAAGTAATGTCAAGACAAGTCATGTCACCATGAAGTCATGTCAAATCAAGTTGCGTCAAGTCATGTTGTGTCGAGTCAAATTGTGTCATGTCATGACAAGTCATGTCAAGAAAAGTCGTGTCGAGTCATGTCAGGTTGTGTTAAGTTGTGTCACATCAAGTAAAGTCACATTGTGTCAAATCACGTCAAGAAAAGTTGTCAAGTCGTATCAAATCAAGACATGTCGTGTCAAGTCCTATCAAGTCAAGTCAAATCAAGTTGTCATGTCCAGTCAAGTCGTGTCGAGTCATGTCAAGTCACGTCAAGTCCTGTCAAGTAAAATTGAGTCAAGTCATGTTAAGTTGAGTCAAGTTGTGTTGAGTCAAGCCTTAAGTCGTGTCAAGACAAGTCGTGTCAAGTTGATTCAAGTTGTGTCAAGTTGATTCAAGTCGTGCCAAGTCAAGGTAAGTCGTGCCAAGTCAAGGTAAGTCATGCTAAGTCAAGGTAAGTCAAGTCATGTCAAGTTGAGTAAAGTCATGTCAAGTCATGTCATCTCACATTGTGCCGAGTCAAGTCGTATTGAATCAAGATGTTATGTTGTCTCAAGTCGTGTCAAGCCAAGTCAAGTTGTTAAGTCATGTCATGTTATGCCATGTCAAATTGTGTTAAGTCAAGTCCTGTCAAATTGTCAAGTCATGTCAAGGAAAGTCACGTCAAGTCATGTCACATCGTGTCAAGTCACATCCAGAAAAGTTGTCAAGTCGTGTTAAGTTGTATCGAATTAAGACGTGTCAAGTTGCGTGAAGTCCTGTCAAGTTGAATCATGCCAAGTCAAGTTGTGTTAAGCCTTGTCAAGTTGTGTGAAGTCAAGTTGTGTCATGTCGAGTCAATTCGTGTCAAGTAAAGTCATGTCATGTCGCGTCGTGTCTGTGTCAAGTCATCTCAAGTTCAGTCGAGTCAGGTCATGTCAAATCATGTCAAGTCGTCATGTCCCGTTGTGTCAAGTCACATCAAGTCATGTCAAGTCATATCGAATCAAGACGTGTCAAGTTGTTAAGTCCTATCATGTCAAGTCATGTCAAGTAAAGTAATGTCAAATCAAGTCATCATGTCCAGTCGTGTCAAGTCATGGAAGGTCAAGTCAGCTTGTGTCAAGTCACGTCGTGTCAGGTCAAGTCAAACTGAATCAAGTCCTTTCATGTCAAGTCATGTCAAATCGTGTCAAGACAAGTCATGTCACATCAAGTCATGTCACGTCAAGTTGTGCAGTGTCGTGTTAACACAACTTGACATGATTTAAGTCATGTCAAGAAAAGTCATGCCAAGCCGTGTCGCATCAAGTCGTGTCACGTTAAGTCGTGTCAAGTCATATCGAATCAAGACGTGTCAATTTGTCAAATCATGTCAAATCAAGGCGAGTCGTGTCACGTCAAGTCGTGTCACGTCAAGTCGTGTCACGTCAAGTCGTGCCAAATCATGTCAAATCAAGTCGTGTCAAGTCATGTCACATCGTGTTGAGTCAAGACGTGTTAAGTTGTCTCAAGTCGTATCATGGCAAGTTGTGTCAAGTCATATCAAATCAAGACGTGTCAAATCAAGGCGAGTCGTGGCAAGTAAAGTCATGTCAAATCAAGTCGTCATGTCAAGTCGCCTCAAGTAAAGTCGTGTCGAGTCATGTCAAGTCATGTCAAGACAAGTCATGTCAAGTCAGGTAAGTTCAAGTCATGTCAAGACAAGTAAAATCAAGTCGTCGAGTCATGTCAAATTGTGTCGTCAGGTCAAGTCGTGCTCTGTCATGTCAACTTGTGTCGAGTCAAGTCATGTCAAATCGTGTCAAGTCATGTCACATCAAGTCAAGACAAGTCAAGTCATGCTGTCATGTCATGTCATGTTGTGTCGAGTCATGTCAAGTTGTGTCCAGTATTGTCATGTCATATCAAGTCAAATTGTGTGAAGTCAAGTCAAATCAATTTGTCATGTCAAGTCGAGTTGTGTCGTGTCAAGTCAAGGTAAGTCGTGTCAAGTCGTGTTGAGTCAAGTCAATTTGTGTCAAATTGTGTCATGTCAAGTAGAGTCAAGTCAATTTGTGTCAAATTGTGTCATGTCAAGTAAAGTCATGTCATGTCATGTCATGGTGGCACGGTGGTGTAGTGGTTAGCACTGTCGCCTCACAGCAAGAAGGTTCCGGGTTCGAACCTCACGGTCGACAGGGGCTTTTCTGTGTGGAGTTTGCATGTTCTCCCCGTGTCCGTGTGGGTGTGCTCCGGTTTCCCCCACAGTTTAAAGACATGCATATTCGGTACAATGGGGCCACTGTAATTGGCGCAAGCTGTTGTGGTTTCCCATGCCATGATGTATATACGTATATAGATCTTCCTATGGCAAAAGCTAAATAAATTTTTAAAAAAAATCATGTCAAGTCGTATTGAATCAAGACATCCCAAGTTGTCTCTAGTCATGTCAAATCATGTCAAGTCATGTCACGTCAAGAAAAGTTGTCAAGTCGTGTTGAGTCAATTCGTATCAAATCAAGTTGTGTCAAGTCAAGTTGAGTCAAGTCACACCATGTCAATTCATGTCAGATCAAGTCCTGTCAGGTCAAATTGAGTCATGTCATGTCAAGACAAGTCATGTCACGTCAAGTCGTGCTGTCATGTCAAGTCGTGTCATGTCAAGACAAGTCATGTCAGGTCAAGTCGTGCTGTGTTGTGTCAAGTCTTGTCAAGTTGTGTTGAGTCAAGTCTTGTTAAGTCAAGACAAGTCTAAGTTATGTCAATTCAAGGTGTGTCAAGTCATGTCAATCCTTGTCAAGTTGTCTCCAGTCCTATCATGTTAAGGTGTCAAGTTGTGTTAAGTCATGTCATGTCAAGTAAAGTCGTATCATGTCACGTCGTGTCAAGTCACGTCAAGAAAAGTCGTGTCAAGTCATATAGAATCAAGACATGTCAAGTTGTCAAATCAAGGCGAGTCGTGTCAAGTCGTGTCATGACAAGTCATGCCACATAAGGTCAAGTCAACTCGTGTGAACTTGTCAAGTCATGTCAAGGCAAGTCGTGCTGTCATGTTGTATAGAGTCAAGTCAAGTTATGTCAAGTCGTGTCGTCAAGTCTTGTCAAGTTGTATCAAGTCAAATTATGTGAAGTCGAGTCGTGCCGTCGAGTCGTGTTGTGTCGAATCAAGGTAAGTCGTGTCAAGTTGGTGTGAAGTCAATTCGAGTCAAGTCATGTCACGTCAAGTCGTGCTGTATTGTGTCAAGTCATGTCAAATTGAGTCAAGTCGAGTCAAGTCTTAAGTCATGTCAAGTCGATTCAAGTCATCTCAACTCAAGGTGTGTCAAGTCATGTCACATCGTGTCAAGTCAAGACGTGTCAAGTTGTCTCAAGTCATGTCAAGTTGTGTCAAGTCATGTTGAATCAAGACATGTCAAGTTGTCAAGTCCTGTCAAATCAAGGCGAGTCGTGTCAAGCTGTCATGTCAAATCATCATGTCAAGTCACCTCGTGTCAAGTCAAGTCATGTCATGTCGAATCGCGTAAGGTCAAGTCAACTCGTGTGAACTTGTCGAGTCAGGTAAAGTTGTGCTGTGTCATGTCAAGTCGTGTCATCAAATCGTGTCATGTCAAATTGAGTCAAGTCATGTCATGTCAAATCGTATCATGTAGTCAAGTCATGCTGTCATGTCAAGTTGTGTTGAGTCAAGTTGTGCTGTTCCATGCCAAGTTGTGTTGAGTCAAGTCATGCTGTGTCATTTCAAGTTGTGTTGACTCAAGTCAAGTCATGTTGTCAAGTTGTCAAGTCGTATCAAGTCAAATTGTGTGAAGTCAAGTTGAATCGAGTCGTGTCATGTCAAGTCGTGTCAAGTCATGTCAAGTTGTGTGAAGTCATGTCACGTCAAGTCATCTCGTGTCGAGTCAAGTCAAGGTAAGTTGTGTCAAGTCATGTGACGTTAAGTCATATCAAGTCGAGTCAAGTCGTGTTAAGTTGTGTCAAGTCAAGTCATGTGAGGTGAGGTCAAGTCATGTTATGTCAAGTAAAGTCATTCAAGTCGTATCAAGACGTGCCAAGTTGTCTCTAGTCGTGTTAAGTCGTGTCATTTCACATCAAGAAAAATCTTGTTGAGTCAATTCGTATCGAGTCAAGTTGTGTCAAATCAAGTTGTCATGTCAAGTCATGTTGAGGCAAGTCATGTCGAGTCATATCAAGTCAAGTGGTGTCAGGTTAAGTCGTGTCAAGTCTTGTCAAGACAAATCGAGGCAAGTCATGTCAAGTCTTGTTGAGTCAAGACAAGTCATGTTGTTTCAAGTCATGTCAAGTCACATCAAGTCGTGTCGTGTCGACTCAAGTCATGTCATGTTAAGTCGTGTCACATGTCAAGTCATGCCGTGTTGAGTCGTGTCAAGTCATGTCGTGTTATGTCAAGTAAAGTCATGTCAAATCAAGTCATGTCCAGTCGTGTCATGTCAGGTCAAATTGTGCTGTTTCAAGTCAAGTTGTGTCAAGTTGTGTGAAGTGAAGTCATGTTGTGTCAAGTCATGTCACGTTAAATCGTGTCAAGTTATGTCAAATTGTGTCAAGACACATCAAGAAATGTCGTGTCAAGTCATATTGAATCAAGATGTGTCAAGTTGTGTGAAGTCCTGTCAAGTCGTGTCAAGTCATGTCAGGTCAAATCGTGGCATGTCAAGTCGTGTTGGGTCAAGTCTTGTTAAGTCATGGCGAGTCGTGTCGTGTAAAGTCAAGTCATGTCGTGTAAAGTCAAGGTAAGTCATGTCAAGTTGTGTGAAGTCGAGTCAAGTCGTGTTAAATCGTGTCAGGTCAAGTCATGTCAAGTTGCTTTGAGTCAAGTTGTCAAGTCATGTCACATCGTATCATGTCACGTCAAGTAAAGTCGTGTCAAGTGGAGTCAAGTTGTATCGTATCAAGACATGTTAAGTTGTGTCAAATCAAGTCATGCCAAATAGTGTCAAGTTTTGTCAAGTCGTGTCAAATCAAGTGATGTCAAGTCAAGTTGGCCTCTTTTAAATGCCTAGTTATTATTAATTTTGGTCTTTGAAAACTAAAATTTTTGGGTAAATAATGCCCTAGCTTTTGAACCAAAAACTTCTGTCTTTTCTTGCCTTGCTATATGGTCCTTGGCAATTGATGTCAGAAGTGGGATCATCCAATAACAAACACAGGATTTTTTTTCTTCAACCGTTTGTTTTTGCTGTTGTCCCCCAACAAAAGAAGAGATGAACCATGGTGGAAGAGGTGGGGAAAGGAGCAAGAAGGACTGATCCAATGATGGCTGCAGCAGGCTAGGTTCACTCAAACAATGTGCCTAGTTTTGAAAAATTAACCGACAACGATGACATTGAACATTTTCTCATTGTATTTGAATGTATTGCTGTAGCCTGGTGATGGAAAGTCAGATTGGGCTTTTCACTTGATGCCTTTACTAACTGGCAAAGCTTGAAGTGCTTATGTGCATATGGACATTGATGATTATCTCGAATATGACCAGGTTAAATATGCCATCCTTTCCGAATATGACATTAACCCTGAGACCTACAGGCAAAGATTCCGTTCCCTAGAAGTGAATCCTGTTGAGAACCCCAAGGAGTTGTATGCGAGGCTTAAGGAGCTCTATGGAAAGTGGATACAGCCAAAATAAAAAAAAAAAATCATGAAACTAGAGGAATGATCATATTGGAGCAGTATTTGAGAATGGTGTCCCTTGAGCTTCAGGTCTGGATTCGAGAGCATGACCCATGTTCTGCAATGGAGGCTGCTAAGCTTGCTGATGTCTTTGTGGTGGCACAGAAGAAGGGACAGCCATGGAATTGCACCTCATGGAAGACGAGACAGCTGTAAAACCACCCAGCAGCACCACCAGAAGCTGGTGGGGGTAAGCCTCCCACATGGGAGAATCAGTCTGCTAGTAGGCCATTGAAACCCTCAGGTAGAAAGCCGTTCTGCTATCTTTGTGGCGTAGAAGGCCATATGAAGCCCATGTGCCCTAAAAATACAACCAAGGTAACCCATGTGTGTTGTACTACATCCTCAAGCAGAATCTGTTCTAAAGAATGACTAGGCTGTTAAGATGATTGATTTTGAAGTTAATGGAACTGCTCTCAAAGCCTTGATTTGATACTGGGAGTGATCAGATACTTGTGTACAGGAAGTTTGTACCATCCAATGTTATCAGCACCAGAGACACCATCCTTATTTGTTGTGTACATGGACATGAGAGGAGCTATTCAATAGCTGACATGTATATCAAAGTTAAAGATTAAATGTATCTCTTGAACATTGTGGTTGCTGATAAATTGCCTTATCCTGTTGTGCTAGGACAAGATCGCCTAATACTCTTTGATTTGTTAGAGCTAGACAAGAGATGGAAATGTTATGCTGCTGTCACTGGAGGGCAGGCTAAGAAGACTAATGAGCACATCAGTACTCTGCCATTCTACAATGATGAGTTGGAGGCAGTACCCGGGAAGTCTCAGAAAACTCGTAGGCAGAGAAGGTGGGAGAAATTCCTTCATGCAGTTGTAAAACCACCAACTGATACTGAGCCAGAGTTACCATTAGGATTCCAGAGGCCAGCCAATATTGTTGACATGCAGAAAACTGACTGATTAGGTTCTCTTTCAGAAAGCCAAGGAGAAAGAGCCAAGAGCTGAGTTGGATGGAAACAGGAGAGTATGCACTGCAAAATGGCATTCTCTACCATCATTAAGGGTTAGTGTTGCAGCTAGTAGTCCCCCAAGCAGCTAGAGACATACTTGTGTTAGGGCATTCTGTTCTCTGGGCTGGCCACTTAGATAAGCACAAAACCACAGCTTGCATTAGACACCACTTTTGCTGGCCTGGACTGTGCAGAGATGTTGTGCAATTCTGCAGAAGTTGTCCTCAGTGTCAAATGACATCTGCTTGCCTTCCTTCCAGAACGCCACTCTAATCACTCCCAATTATAGACATGCCATTTGAATACCTCGGAATGGACATTGTCCTGTGGAGATAAGTAAGGCTGGGAACCACTGCATGCTGGTCATAACAGGTTACACAACCAAGTACCCAGAGTTTTTTTTTTTTCCATTGAAATCTATAAAGGTGAAATCAGTTGCTTTTTTGTCTGGTGCAGATCTTTTCTAGAGTAGGTTTCCCTCATGAAATACTGACTGATCGTGGAACTAACTTTGTCAACTCTGTTGAAGCAGGCCTGCATTGGCATTAGGAGCCTGAGAACCTTGCCTTACTACCTCCAAACTGACAGAACACTTCAATAAGACACTGAAGCAGATGCTGTGGAAGTGAACAGTGGTACGGACTGGGATCTCTGGCTGCCATATCTCCTGTTTGCATATAGAGAATACCCCAAGCCTCCACAAGTTTCTCTCCCTTTGAAGTTCTCTGTGGGCATGAAGTCTGAGGGCCTCTTTCTTTGCTGAGGGTGATTTTAGAGGGAGACTTGGGGACAGAGGATTCTGTTAATGTTGTATCTCATGTTGTGTAGATGAGGGAATGGTTGGAGAGAATGAGAAAGCTTGCCCAGTCACATATGACGAAGGCCCAGCAACAGCAGAAGTCCTGGTATGATTAGTCAGCCCGCCAAAGAGCCTTCTGCCCAGAACAGAAGGTGTTAGTGCTTCTCCTCAGTGATGATAAATTGTTGGCAAAGTGACAAGGACCATTTGAGGTTCAGAAGAAACTTGGACCTATTACATACCAGATATTAACCCCAGGTCAGTCACACTCCACTAGGGTACTTCTTGTAAGCCACCTGAAGGAATAGGTGCAGCGACCTGAAAGAAAAACAGAAGTGATGCTTGTCAGAAGTGTACTGGAAGAGGAGGAAATGGATGAGCAATACTTACCCCTTACTGGTGTTCCAGAGGACTTTGACCTCAACCACCTTTCTGAAGACAGCCAGCTCCAGTTGAGGTCGATCTGTAGTCTTGAAGTATTCCAGGAGAATCCTGGGAAGACTGAGCTTGTTGAACATACTGCCATTAAAGAAGGTGCTTCTGTAAGATTACTTGGTTGCAGGGTTTCTGAGTGCCTGCTGACTGCACTGAAGGAGGAGGTGGATCTGATGCTGTCCCAGGGTATCATAGAGCTTTCAAAAAGTGAGTGGTGTAACCCAGTAGTCCTTGTGCCAATAAAGGATGGCAGCATAAGATTCTGTATTGATTTCAGGTACTTGAATTCAGTTTCTCAGTTTGACTCCTATCCAACACCAAGGATCAATGACTTGTTTGAATGACTGGAAAAGGTGAAATTCTTGACCACAACTGATCTCTGTAAAGGTTACTGGCAGGTCTCACTGACTGAGCAGTCCAGAGAGCCGATGGCCTTTCAGACTCCATGGGGCCTATTCCATTTTACTGTGCTACCATTTGGGCTTCATGGGGCCCCAGACAGTTTCCAGAGGCTCATGGACCAGATACTCTGATTTCTCTGGCTTTATGGTGGCTTATCTGGATGATATTGTCCTTCCCAATGATAGCTGGGGATAAGCACCTGGAACACCTGTGCACCATCTTGGGCTGTCTCCACTCTGCTGCACTGACTGTAAATCCTGCGAACTGTATCTTTGCCACGTCTGAGACTGAGTACATGGGCCATGTCCTTGGTAATGGGATGATGTCCCACAGGCCAGTAAGGTCCAGGCTATTGAGTCATGCCCTTTGCCACAAGCAAGGAAGCAACTCCATTCCTTTTTGGGGATGGCAGGCTTCTATCACAACTTCATTCTGCAGTTTTCTACCAGGGTGGCTCTGGTCACAGACTTGACTGCATCCCAAAATCCCAATCAGGTTCTGTGGACAGAGGAGGCCATGGCAGCTTTTCATGATATCTGGCAATCATTGAGTAAGCAACCAATTTTATATAGTCCAAACTTTTGATCCCTTCATTGTGCAAACTGATGCTTCTTCAGGGGCCACCTGATGACCACCATCCTGTTGCCTACATCAGCATAAAACTGTTTCCCAGGGCAGTCTGGTATTTGACAGTGGAAAAGGAGGTACTGGCTTTTAAGTGGGCCCTTGACTCTTTCTGTTACTACCTCCTGGGTAGAGAATTCACACTGGAGACCAAACATGCTGCTGCAATGGATGGAGAAGATGAAGGACACTAACGGAAAAATTACCCAGTGGTGGTTGATCAGTCCGACTTCCGGTAATGACGGGGTGCTGAGAGGCTGCTAGATTTCAACCCTCCTGTAGTGGTATCAGATAAATCCTTAAAAACTAAAATTCTACTCATAAGTGATAAGTAATTCTGATTCATGTCACAACGTCGAAAGCAGGCTTCTGCCCAAAAAAAAAACAAAATCAAGAGAAAGTTATCGAAGAACAAGAGGATAATCCTGACCATGGTGAAGAGGGGGAGACGGAAGAAGATGGCAACTGTGAGTCTGTCGAGGCTATTGACTTTAGCCCTAACAACGCAGATGTTATGAATGCAATAAAGGGAATGGAGAAACGTGTAACAAATAAAATAGACGGCGTGTTTGAAATGATTAAAGAAGTCACAGAAAGAATGAAAGTAGCGGAGGAACGCATTTCTGGAACAGAAGATGAAGTAGTGCAACTTAGGACTTGCACCAACACTTTAGAGGCCCAAGTGAAGTTGCTGATTGAGAGGGCAGATGACATGGAAAACCAATGTTGGAGAAATAATCTGAGGATAGTGGGCTTACTCGAGAATGAAGAAGGGCGAGTTGCATGCAAATTTCTAGAGAATTGAATCCCGTCAATACTAGGAATGAATGACATCATGCTAGCATTGGAACGTGCACACACAATTGGCCCACAACCACAGAAGGTGGATGATGTTACGCCGCCTCCTCCAAGAACGGTCATTATGAAGTTTCTGAACTACAGGCAGAAGGAACAGGTAATGAGGGCGGCTAAGGCCAAAGGGATGCTTAAATCTAAGGATCACATCGTCCAATTCTTCCCTGACGTCTCTGCAGAAACCCACAAGAAGCAGAGGGGCTTATGACAAAGTAAGACAGAAGTTACGCAAAAGGGGAATCAACAAGCATCGTATCGTTTTTCCTTCATGGCTGCTCCTCACCTACAAAGAAAAATCCAGGCTGTTCAACACCCCTGCTGAAGTGGAGCACTTCATCAAAGATTTGGGTAACGAGTGAAGGTAGAGACGTTTGTTTAGAACCCTGCTTAAGGAAGGCAAGATGTTTGAATTTTTTTTCTTCATAATATAGAAGCAAGAATGTCTAGGTTCGAGCCCCGTGGTCGGTGAGGGCCTTTCTGTGCGGAGTTTGCATGTTCTCCCCGTGTCCGCCTGGGTTTCCTCCTGGTGCTCCGGTTTCCCCCACAGTCCAAAGACATGCAGGTTAGGTTAACTGGTGACTCTAAATTGACCGTAGGTGTGAATGTAAGTGTGAATGGGTGTCTGTGTCAGCCCTGTGATGACCTGGCGACTTGTCCAGGGTGTACCCCGCCTTTCGCCAGTAGTCAGCTGGGATAGGCTCCAGCTTGCCTGCGACCCTGTAGAAGGATAAAGCGGCTAGAGATAATGAGATGAGATGAGATAATAATATAGACTGAAAACAATATTCAGACTTGGGGATAGCTAAGCATGGCAATGGACATTTTTCTTTTCTTGAATTAGCTCAGGCAGTTGCCATGAAACAAGTTTGATTCTGCCTGCAAAATCCTATCCTTATTTTTGTTTAGCATGCATCTGGATGCTTTAATAAGTTGACTACCTTTAGTTCAGATGGACTATCGTTACTCAATTTGGGCGGTTAAAGTTAATTTTCAGAAACCTGAACATTAATCAGAGAATTTTTGTTCATTATTTTTCTTCTTTCTTGTGGTCAGCCTGTTCATTCTTTGTATTTTGTTAATCCAAAGAATTTAGAATGAATAGTTCAAAGTGACAGCTTCCTCTTTTTGCAAAGTTGAGAGAGGTTGAGATAATCTAATTTTGCCATAATGTTTTATGAAAATGAGAAATGTTTAATTTTATTGGAAATTGGAGTAGAAGTAGAACAGCAAGGTTAAGGGTTGTGCCAAGATAATAGAAAGGGAGTAGGCCAACCAGTAGTTAGCTCTTCACAGGTGTGTGGGTCTGACGAACCCATACAGGGAGCAAACATTGAGGGGGGAGGGAAGACCCACATTGGATGGGATTATATGGGATTTAAATTTACTTTAAATATGTGTTTTAAGTTTTTTTGTGTGATTGTTGGTTTTTGTTTATGCTTCTCAATGGTAACTCATGATATAGGAGGGGTGCTTGGAATGAAGATACTACTCATAAAGTGTGATGCCTGAAACTGGAAGGGGAACTTCCTAACTTGGAATTGTAGGGGAATGGGTAGCCTTAAAAAATGAAGCAAATAATGGATAGAATCAAGCTGTTACAAGCAAAAATAATCTTTTTGCAGGAAACACACATGACAGCAGGTGATACAGTTAGGATACAGGGGAGATGGCGGGGTCAGGTGTTCTCATGTTGATATGCCTCAAATGCTAGGGGGGTAATGATACTTGTTCATAATACCATCCCCTTACAAGTGGAAAAAATAAAAGATCCAGCAGGCAGATTTATTATAGTCCAAGGGGTTTTATTTGGAGAAAAAGTTAATTTATGTATATGGCCCTAATGACGATAATCCTGCTTTTTTCAGTGATTTGTTCCTCTCAATTTCTACTTTATTGGGGCAACTCATTATGGCAGGTGACATGAACTGCACATTAGACCCAGTGAGAGACCGCTCAACAGGCTCTGACAATACACATGTCAAGTCTAGGAAATTGATAAAACAATTCATGAGAGATCTAAATTTGTTGGATATTTGGAGGCATCTAAATCCTAGCTCTTTGGCTTACTCATGTAACTCTGGGACGCATCAAACATATTCACGTATTGATTATTTTTTAGTGTTGGCACCACTGGTCTCCAAAATTGTAGATTGTAAATATCACACTGTAGTTATTTCTGATCATGTAGCAGTGTCATTAACATATATTGATGATAAAATAGCCAACACCCCTCCTAAATGGCATATGCAGGCAGGATGGTTACAAGATCCATTATTCCTAGAGTTTTTAGGTAAACAAATAGATCTTTATTTTGAGACTAACACATCTGAAACCTCAGCTTGCATACGACGGGAAGCTTTCAAAGCTTTCATTAGGGGTCAAATTATTGGATTTTGTAGCTCAAAATCCAAACATTCTAGACAAGAACTGAAACAATTGGAGAGACAGATAAGTGAGTTAGAAAAGAATGTATACCAGAATAACACAGTAGCTGAACATGATAAATTAGTTCTTCTAAGGGCCCGCTATAATGAAATGTCAGCAGGCAGAGCAGCTGCAAAAATACTGAAATTAAAGCAGAACTTTTATGAACATGGAGATAAAGCAGGAAAACTGCTTGCTTGGCAGATCAAAAAAAGACAAGCGGAGCGAGCCATTATCACAATTGAAAATCCATCAGGAAATATTATAGACCCAGTAAAGAGAAATGAAGCATTCAGAGATTATTATAAGAAGTTATATAGTGCAGAATGTTCCCCTAATAATGAGTTACAGTCACAATTTTTAGATGATCTTGATTTGCCTCAGATTTCAGGAGAGGATCAGATGAATCTTGAAGAGGGGCTAACTAAAGAAGAAATATCAGCAGCTATTGATGCTATGCCAGCAGGGAAAACGCCAGGCCCAGATGGCCTCCCTATAGACATTTATAGAAAAATTAAAGAAAAGTTGATATGTCCTCTTTTGGATATGATGCTTGAGGCATTTCAACAAGGCCTTCTTCCTGCTTCAATGAGGGAAGCCTTAATCACATTACTACCAAAACCAGGAAAAAGCAACACACAATGCGAAAATATGTGTCCAATAAGCCTCCTTAATTCAGACACCAAAATATTATGTAAAGTTTTAGCAAGGAGATTGGAAGTAGTGCTGCCTAGATTAATAGGAGAGGACCAGAATGGCTTTATTCAATGTAGACAAGGATTTTATAATGTACAGTAAGAAGACTACTCAATATCCTTCATTACCAGAAAAACGGGCATGACACTGCTGTCTTGTCGCTTGATGCAGAGAAGGCCTTTGATAGGGTGGAGTGGCCCTATTTGTTTGAACTTTTGGTTAAGTTTGGTTTTGGGGAGAGATTTTGCAAATGGGTTAGGATTCTCTGTAATAACTTAGTAGCTGAGGTGCTTACGAACAATATGGTGTCCAAACCTTTCAACATATCCAGGGGCTGTCAGCAGGGATCACCTCTCTCTCCTCTCCTCTTTGCAATTTCTATAGAACCCTTTGCAATTGCGGTTAGAAAGCATACAGACGTAGCTGGTATTACTTTTGGCCAGGTGGAACATAAAATTGCTTTATTTGCTGATGATGTTCTTTTTTTAAAACATCTTAGGTCTTCTATACCTGCTCTGTTAGAGCTGCTTCATAGATTTGGGAAGATATCCGGGTATAAGATTAATAACTCAAAAAGCATGTTAATGCTATTTGATGATCATGATAGAGAACAGCTGCAGAATGTTTCAGATATTTTCATTTAACTGATAACTTTACATATTTGGGAATAAAAATTGCACCAAAACATGAGAACATTGTTTCTGCAAATTATGATCCCCTTTTCGAAAATATTTCTAACTCTATTGAAAGATGGTCATCTCTACCCATATCCTTAATTGGTCCCACAAATGTCCTGAAAATGAATATCTTATCTAAACTGTTGTATCTATTCCAGAATATCCCCTTACCACCTCCAAAGCACCTTTTCAAAAGACTTAACCTATTTACTAAATTTATCTGGAACAGTAGACGTCCCAGACTCTGCCTTTCACTTCTGTACTTGCCATATGATAGAGGAGGGCTTCAGTGTCCCAACTTGCAATGGTATTATTGGGCTACTCAGCTCAGAACCATTATGTTCTTCTCTTCACAAGGTATCCCATCTTGGGTCAATATGGAATCAAATGCAATCACGCCTGGCCTGCCCCTAAATCTATACTTATATTCGGCTGATCTCAAAGATCTTAGGAAAAATTGTCTTAACCCAATAGTTCTTAGTATGATTAATGTTTGGTATGTAGTTAAGAGATATTTTGGCATACCAAATAACTTGTCTGGTTATAGCCCTATTTGGGGTAATACAAATTTTATAGCAGGGCAGTTGGATGCAGGCTTTTTTTTTAAGATTTGGGCAGAAAAAGGGATAAAGTCCATAGCAGATATGTATTCTTCCAACAAGCTTTTGTCCTTTGAGGAAATTAATACATTTAATATATCTAAACACTTCTTTAAATATTTACAAATAAGAAATTTTATTTTTGTGTCTCAAAGGAATTCTTTAGATATACCAATTCTAAACATATTAGAGAAGGAAATGGTAAAAGATTGCTATAATAGAGGTTTAATTTCTCAGTTTTATGGCATTATAATGTCAGGATCACAAGAATCATCACTTCATAAATTAGAAGCTTGGAGGGAAGACTTAAAAGAAGACTTGTCTATGAATGATTGGATGGAGGCATGTAAGGAAGCTCAAACCCAAACAGTAAGTGTTAGATTGAAATTTTTACAATATAAATGGTTGATGCGGACTTGTGTAACTCTGGCTATTCTACATAAATACAATGAAAACATTCCTGATACCTGCATAAAATGTAATAAATTCAAAGGCGATCTTTATCATTGCATATGGGAGTGTGAATACATAAATACATTCTGGAGGGGGGTAAAGGACATGATCAATAAAATTATAAATATCAACCTAGCGTTATCAGCTAAAACATATATTCTACATTTATATCCTCTTGAATCTCCATTGAGAAGAAGGGAATATATTTTCATTGATATGTGTTTGTTACAAGCGAAACGTTTAATTGCTTTATTTTGGAAGAAGAAAAAAGCGCCAAGTGTAACAGACTGGTTGAAAGAAATGGCAATGAATGTGGCCATGGAAAAAATAACCTATATAGTGAAAGGTAAATGCAGGAGATTTGAAGAAGTCTGGAGCCCATTCTTATCCTTTCTTGAAGATGGTGGAATTAATGGGATGTCAGATGTGATGAGTGAAAGCTGAAGCCATTTAATGAGAAGCTATTTTTGTTTTAGTTTTTTTTTCTTTCTTTGAAGTTGTTGACATTTGTTTGTTTTGTTTGTTTGGGTTTTACTGTCAGTGTCTTCATGTTATTTTCTTGTAACACACATACATTTATTGTCAATGTTTAGATGTATGTATGTAAGTATGTAGGTTAAAACTTATTAAAAAAAATATTTGGAAAAAAATTACCCAGTGGTACCTGGGCTAAGTGGTACCTAGGCAAAGAGAACCTAACAGTTGATTACCTCTCTTGCTGTGTCAGCGAGAGTCCTGGGGGGGGGTGAGAATGATGGTCACAGCCACCCAGGTTAATATCATCCCAAATTCTACCTTTGCACCTGATTAGTTTGCGGCACTGTTTATTATTTAGTCATATATATGATCATACACAAATAACTGGCACAACAGCTTGTTTGATTTACAGTTTATTTGCTTTAACCTTCCATTGTTTTATATGGAGTGCCTACATTAACACTGTACAGTTGTGAAAGCATATTTGTTGCAAATCATGAGGTTTTTTTTTTTGTTACCTTAAGCACTGGGGGCAGTCCCTTCCTGGTTGGGCAAAAGGCATGGCTGTGGGTTGAGGAGACCTAAATCTTGGAGCCTGCTCATTTAGGCCATACCACGTCTCCACGTGCCTAAGGGGGATTTTTGCCTTGTATCTGTAGTGTTTTTTTTTTTTTTAAATTCCTTCTGTTATTTGGTTTGGCCAAGCCACTATACATGTTCCCCTTTGTTTCATTGTGGCAGGTCAGTTTTGTTCAGTTAACATCATGTCAGATGTCTGTCTCAGGTCAATTTATATTTTGTTGACCTCTTTTATAGACCTAGTTATTAAATTTGGTCCTTTTAACATTTTTGGGGTAAATAACACCTTGCCTTTTGAACCAAAAACTCCTGTTCTCTTGCCTTGTTTGGTCCCTGGCGCTGTGTGAAATTCAAAGCATTCACTGAAGTCTGAGTCTCATTTGGTCTAAATCAAGGTTAGAACACACACAAACATCCAACAGGGCCAGTTAATCTCAACAAGCATATTACTGAATACTGTGCTTGACTTTATGTACATGGAAAAAGACTGAGAGCTCTTAGCAAAATATACTTTTTCTTCAAGCTTTAGCCAAACAGTACATACAATATATAGTTAAAAGTTTGTTGACACATGAATGGGCTGTTGAACGTGTTTGTTCAACAGCCCATTCTAGAATCAGTTCCCCCTTTGTGATAACCTCCATTCTTCAGGGACATCTTTCTACTAGACTGTGGAACATGGCTTTGGGGATTTGCTCATTCAGCCAGCCACAAGAGCTCAGACACTAATTACATTACATGGCATTTAGCAGATGCTGTTATCCAGAGTGATGTACAAGAAGTGCAAAAGTCAGGTACATGAAGTGCTGAACTTCTAGACAAGAAAGTTCTAGTGCCAACTGAACAAGTGACAGCAACACCTAATATAATAAGCTGTTGAAATACCAATACTCAAACAGCCAAGGAAACCAACCAACCATATAAAGTACAACTAAATAGAGAACTCAAAACAACTAACCCCAGGCTAGACTGTACACAGCCTGGGTTGGTCAAGACCAAAACGCAGTTGCACAGTGGGCAGGGAAGAAGGGGAGAGGTGCAGCCTGAAGAGGTGAGTCTTCAGTCTGCACTTGAAAGTGGTCAAGGGGTCGGCAGTTCTGACCTTAATGGGAAGGTCATTCCACCAAAAGGGAACCAGGACAGACAGTAGTCTTGAGCGGGCTGGGCAGGAGATATCAGGTGAGGAGGCCTGGTATATAGTCGCTGTTCCAATTCATCTCCAAAAGGTGTTCAGTGGGGGTTGAGGTCAGGGCTTTGTGCAGGATACTACAGTTCTTCCACTTGAGCCTTGGCAACCACATCTTCATGGACTTCACTTTGTGCAAAGGGACATTGTCATACTGGAACATGTTTGGGCCCCTTAATTGGGAAATTATAATGCTATGGCAGTGAATCTAGACAATTGTGATTCCAACATTGTGGCAACAGAATAGGGAAGAACCACAAATGGTTGTGATGGGTGTTCACAAACCATTGGCCATACAGTGTATCTCGGATTATAATCCGATTCATCTTTGTAAACCTCAATCTTCTTTCAGCTGCTCCCGTTAGGGGTTACCACAGCGGCTCATCGTGATCCACATATTTGATTTGGCCTAGGTTTTTTAACGCCGGACACCCTACCTGATGCAACCCTCCCCAGTCTATCTGGGCTTGGGACCGGCGCTAAGTCTGCACTGGCTTGTGCAACCCCAGTGGCTGGGTATTCAAATAAATGGATGAGACAAAAACAAGACATAAGTCCTGATGCTAAGCTAGACAGAATAGAATGCACTAGGTGTATTTATAGAAGGTTTATTCTATACCATTCTATACTATTCTATCAAGACATTTAAGACATAAAGCAAGTTTGTCATTAGCTGTACCAGAATGTTAAGTTGCATTGAGTAGAATAGACTATACAATGTATGCACATTCTATTTGTGTCTATGCTATTCTCTGTAGCCTATTGTAAGAATGTATGGCTTAATCATCTTGTTTTTAATTTTTTTCCTGGAAGCTTTATGTATAGATGATTACAAAAACTCTGTCCTGTCAGAATAGAATAGAATGGATGTGTAAGAGAATTATACAATTATTAGACTATATCTGCTGTGTTTATAGGCTGAGCTGGAATCTGCTTCATGCTTATATTTATATTGTTATTGTCAACTAGCTACAAAAGGTATTAAAATGTTTTAATATTATACTGAATTCAACTAATACTGTAATGATTTATCACTGTAATCTGCCAAATGAAATATGTGGATCATGATGATCCACTGTGGTGACCCCTACTAGGAGCAGCTGAAAGAAGAAGATTGTATGGCATGGTGGTGCAGTGGTTAGCACTGTCACCTCATAGTAAGAAGGTACTGGGTTCGAACTGGCCAACAGGGGCCTTCCTCTTTGAATGTTCTCCCTGTGTCTGTGTGGGTTTCTTCCCACTTCTAAAAAGACATGCAGATTAGGTCAAAATTGTTGAACTTCTTGTACTTTGTTCTGGATAAGAGCATCTGCTAAATGCTTGTAATGTAATAAAATTGTATATTAAATTTTCATGCACTTCCTAATTTTCTAGGTAATGTTATGGCTCTTACATGAACTAGAACAACAGCCTCTATTCATACCATTACAACTGCACTACGTCAATAAGTAATCACAGTGTGTCTGCTTGGAAAAGGAGCAGATAAAAATGTAGTCTTTCATAAATGAATCTTGAGTGGCATATGTGACTTGGCAGACATTGTTCATTAGTGTAAGGAATATTTGACTTCACACTCTCATAGCCCACATGCATCTGTAAATTACATACTATTAGCAAGGATCTTCAGGTTGGTAGAAAATTCTACATCACAAATTAAGTTGCATGGGAAATAGATGGATTCATGTTCTCTATACAAACCCATTAACAGAGATTCTGACCAATGGTGTTGTCTCAAAACCATTCAACTTACAGCGTTCAACCCGACAAGGCTGTTCACCATCACCAATGCTATTCACTTTAGCTATTGAATCTCTCACTATGGCTGTCAGAGCCCATGATGGCCTTGCGGGCATCCAGATAGGTGAACAAGAACATAGGATATCTTTGTATGCCGATGACGTTATCCTTTTTCTGACCAGGCTTAAAAAAAAAAGTTGCATGGGAAATATGAGTCAAACCCTGAACTAGAATAACGGCAGTTAAATGCTACCAAGCCCTAGTAATTTTTATCCAGGTTTAACAAACCTTCTGATACAACCCAAACTATTCTGTGAGGCTGGTAGGATACAGCAAAACATTCATCTGATACTCTGAGCTATTGGTCCTCACCCCCTTTCATTCTCTCATCCCTAATCACAGTTGAGAATCTGGAGAGATCTATGTCTCTGGTTCCTGCCCCCTGTCTCTAAATGCTAATCCCCAGCTGTCCTGCCCTCAACACTGCTTGATTTAGCAGGCTAAACACTGAGAGGGAAATGGGATCTCTCCGTCACTATTAATATGGAAGGTCAGATCATTTGCCAAAAAAACAGTGAGGAACATTTACTGTTCTGTGGGTAAGGGACAGTGGATAGTGTGTTGCACACTAAAGACATACGCTATACATACACCGAATGCTTTTTTTTTGGCTGATTTGTATTATTACATGATGTTAGGACTAGTGGGAGATGTCCATTGAGATAACATATGGAAAATCAGTCATTCAGTCAGAGGAGACAACCTGGAACATCTGATATGTATAGAGTACTTTAGGCCTAGAAAGGAGGCTGGAAAAAGGGATGAGCTCCTAACACCTTAAAATAACCAGCACAACCATGCAGTCTATACTCACTGTGGTTAGAGGACCTAGTGTGCCATACAGGCTCAAATAACTCAGCACTTCACTGCTGTATACTGCTTCATTCCTCCGAACAGGAAAACACAATATGGAGACACAGGCTGAATTTCAATAGGTATTAGACCACAATACATTCAAGATCTTATCTCATGAGCACCATATGCATATAAAATCAACAAGCAGAACTGATGAAAGAACTGCTACTGTAATCACCAATAATTTTTTGTGCTTACTCCAGGACTCCTATTTACAATATGCTCAGTACTGTTTGACTTTATAGTATACACTTCTAGGAGATTAATGACTTTATAGTCCCCTATCAGGGGTCAACCAGAAGTGGATGTTATTCCTTTTGAGTCCGAGTCCTCTCAAGGTTTATTCCCTGTGTCATCTATGGAGTTTTCCCTTGCCAGTGTTACCTCTGACTTGCTCTGGCTTGCTAATCTAATTTTACTTCTGGGTTTATGTAAGATTGCTTTGTGAAAATATCTATTGTTAAAAGCACTGTAAAAATAAAACTGAATTGATTTGAAGTAAAGAGCAGACTGGATAATACCATACAAGCATGTATTATATTTTAAATATATGTGAATTAGTAAGAATATACATAAATGAAATCTTTTTTGTAGCATTAATTCTACTAAATTTACAAGAAGCAGAAATTTGGTATGGAAGCTCGCAACTGAGCCAATGATGAAAATCTTCACATATGGACTCAATCAGGCTCATTTACAGTTACTTGCATTTTTCCCCCTTTTAGATGCATCCCTCAAGCAACAGCCTACAATTCTTTTTTCCAAGAAGTTTATTTTCAGGCTCCATTTGTTCAGTACATATTATGCTGTAGTCCAGCCAGGATTTGTGTGTGTGTTGGATCTCTTTTGAAACTCTACCTCTTGGTTAGGAAAGCCCTCCTCTTCCCTTAACCTTGCTGTGGAATGAGATTCTATAAATAGTTTCATCGGTACTGAGGGGAACTTCAGGAGATGAGAGGGGACACTGAAAAGAACCGATGGAAGAAAGGGATAACGTTTGGTTATGGAAGAGTAGTTTGGTAATATGTGTTAGACTGAGCACCAAATCATTTGGTGTATGGGTGAGGAGGGTAGAACTCCTTATATGTAGACGGATGATTTGAGAGAACAGGAACAAAAACTACATTAGTGGGCATAGGAGGCGTAAGAGAGAAAGCTGGAGGGAATTAAATTAGCTCAACCATCCACAGGACCTAAACCCCCACCAGGCACATGAGACAACTGAGCCTGAAGTACAAGGCGAAGAAAACAGTAAATATCATCTGACTTCAATTTCCTGCCTCATGACTGCACATGGGCTTAGCCAGGCTGAAACAACCCTCTCCTTAAATGACTTCTTATCTCAGACTATGGTTAATTCAGTAAGCACAAACAGCAGTCAAGAGCAAGATAGAAACCTGTTTGGGTAGAGTGTGTCTTTTCAGCAAATCCAGTGAAAATAGTGTTGGCTGGGGGTGGAGTTGTAGACTTGATGTCTTCAAGTTTTTATTTTGATTATCTTTGAACACATTATAGACCCTGGATCAGACCACTTTGTGTAAGACACAGAGGATAAGTTCTACAAACTTACTAATGTAATTTGTAGTGAATTGCATCAAATTCTCCACCCTTGATATTGTGATCTTGATCACATTTTGTAGTGTTACAACCTGGACCTGAAATGGACATAATTGGGATTGTATCTCATACATCTATACAAAATTGTCAATAAGACTGAAATGGGAAGAAAATCAATAAACTTTGCCAAATTTATTGAGAAATAAAATGAATAAACTTTGTATTTACATACTCATTTGTCCTTGTTGCTGTGAAACTCAACTAGTTGCCATCAGAAGTCACCCACTGAGTTCAGTGGAGTTCACTGTGTGTAATTAATGTATCATGTGATCTCAATATAAATAAATGTGTTCTTGGAATGCTCCATAGTTTATTAGAGAACAAACCTAAAAAACAGCATCTTGAAGACCAAGGAGTCTTCAATACAAATTTAAGACAATGTTCTGGGAAAGTACAACCCCAATTCCAAAAAAGTTGGGACACTGTGTAAAACCTAAATTAAAACAGAATGTGAAGATTTGCAAATCATGAAAACCCTATATTCAATTGGAAATCATACAAAAACAACATATCAATTGTTGAAACTGAGAAATCTTATTGTTGCTTGAAAAATGCATGCTCATTTTGAATTTGATGACAGCAACACCTTTCAGAAAAGTTGGGACAGGGCAACAAAAGACTGATAAAGTTGTGAAATGCGACCCCCCAATTTGGTTAATTGGCAACAGGTCAGCAACACGATCAACACGAGCAACACGATGGGTATCAAACGAGCATCCCAGAGAGGCTGAGTCTCTCAGAAGTAAAAATGGGGAGGGGTTCACCACTCTGTGAAAGACTGCATGGGCAAACAGTTCAACAATTTAAGAATAATGATCCTCGATGTAAAATTGCAAAGAATTTGGGGATCACCTCATCTGTGTTACAAAATATTATTAAAAGATTCAGAGAATTTGGAGAAATCTCTGTATACAAGAGATAAGGCTGAAAATTGACATTGGATGCCTGTGATCTTCAGGCCCTCGGGTAACACTACATTAAAAGCAGACACATGTCTGTAGTGGAAATCGCTTTATGGGCTCTTCAGAACACTTCAGAAAACCAATGTCTGTGAAAAGAGTTCATTACTGCATCCAGAAATGCAAGTTAAAACCATTATATAAACAATATAAAAGTAGAAATTCTTTTTAGAAATCATGGACACCACGTCCTCCAGGCTAAAGAGAAGAGGGACCATCTGGCTTGTTATCAGTGCACAGTTCAAAAGCCAGCATCTGTGATGGTATGAAGGTGCATTAGTGCACATGAGATGGGTAGCTTGTACAGTGGTGCTTGAAAGTTTGTGAACCCTTTAGAATTTTTCTATATTTCTGCATAAATATGACCTAAAACAACATCAGATTTTCATACAAGTCCTAAAAGTAGATAAAGAGAACCCAGTTAAACAAATGAGAGAAAAATATTATACTTCATTTATTTATTGAGGAAAATGATCCAATATTACATATCTGTGAGTGGCAAAAGTATGTGAACCTTTGCTTTCAGTATCTGGTGTGACCCCCTTGTGCAGCAATAACTGCAAGTAAACGTTTCCGGTAACTGTTGATCAGTCCTGCACACCGGCTTGGAGGAATTTTAGCCCATTCCTCTGTACAGAACAGCTTCAACTCTGGGATGTTGGTGGGTTTCCCCACATGAACTGCTCGCTTCAGGTCCTTCCACAACATTTCGATTGGATTAAGATCAGGACTTTGACTTGACCATTCCAAAACATTAACTTTATTCTTCTTTAACCATTCTTTGGTAGAAAAACTTGTGTGCTTAGGGTCGTTGTCTTGCTGCATGACACACCTTCCCTTGAGATTCAGTTCATGGACAGATGTCCTGACATTTTCCTTTAGAATTCGCTGGTATAATTCAGAATTCATTGTTCCATCAATGATGGCAAGCCGTCCTGCCCCAGATGCAGCAAAACAGGCCCAAACCATGATACTACCACCACCATGTTTCACAGATGGGATAAGGTTCTTATGCTGGAATGCAGTGTTTTCCTTTCTCCAAACATAACACTTCTCATTTAAACCAAAAAGTTCTATGTTGGTCTCATCCGGCCACAAAACATTTTTCAAATAGCCTTCTGGCTTGTCCACGTGATCTTCAGCAAAATGCAGATGAGCAGCAATGTTCTTTTTGGAGAGTAGTGGCTTTCTCCTTGGAACCCTGCCATGCACACCATTGTTGTTCAGTGTTCTCCTGATGGTGGACTCATGAACCTTAACATTAGCCAATGTGAGAGAGGCCTTCAGTTGCTTAGAAGTTACCCTGGGGTCCTTTGTGACCTCGCCAACTATTACACGCCTTGCTCTTGGAGTGATCTTTGTTGGTCAACCACTCCTGGGGAGGGTAACAATGGTCTTGAATTTCCTCCATTTGTACACAGTCTGTCTGACTGTGGATTGGTGGAGTCCAAACTCTTTAGAGATGGTTTTGTAACCTTTTCCAGCCTGATGAGCATCAACAACGCTTTTTCTGAGGTCCTCAGAAATCTCCTTTGTTCGTGCCATGATACACTTCCACAAACTTGTGTTGTGAAGATCAGACTTTGATAGATCCCTGTTCTTTAAATAAAACAGGGTGCCCACTCACACCTGATTGCCATCCCATTGATTGAAAACACCTGACTCTAATTTCACCTTCAAATTAACTGCTAATCCTAGAGGTTCACACACTTTTGCCACTCACAGATATGTAATATTGGATCATTTTCCTCAATAAATAAATGACCAAGTATAATATTTTTGTCTCATTTGTTTAACTGGGTTCTCTTTATCTACTTTTAGGATTTGTGTGAAAATCCTATGACATTTTCGGACATATTTATGCAGAAATATAAAAAATTCTAAAGGGTTCACAAACTTTCAAGCACCACTGTAGATCTGGGAAGGCATCATTAATGTTGAATGATATATACACATTTCAGAGCAATATGCTGCCATCCAGACAAAAGCTTTTTCAGGGAAGGCCTTCCTTCTTTCAGCAAGACAATGTCAAACCACTTTCTACATGTATTGAAACTGCATGGCTCCATAGTAGAGTCCGGGTGCTAAACTAGCCTGCCTGCAGTCCAGACTTGTCTCCCATTTAAAATATTTGGAACATTATTAAGTGCAAAATACGACAAAGGAAACCCTGAAATTTTGAGCAACTGAAATTGTATATTGGGCAAGAATGGGACAACATTTCTCTTTCATAACTACCACAATTGGTCTCCTCAGTTTTCAAATGTTTAAAGAGTATTGTTAATAGTAGAGGTGATGTAACACAGTGGTAAACATGCCCCTGTCTCAACTTTTTTGAAGTGTTTTGCTGACATCAAATTCAAAATGAGCATATATTTTCCAAAAAAAAAAAAACCACAATAAAATTTCTCAGTTTCAACATCTAATATGTTGTCTTTTGTACTATTTTCAATTAAATATGGGGTTTCCATTATTTGCAAATTATCACATTCTGTTTTTATTTACAGTTTACACAGCGTCCCAACTTTTTTAGAATGGGGGTTGTTTCAATCAACGTTTCCTTATAAAATTATTCCAAACTTTGTACATCCTGCAGAGCACTATTAAATCAATTATCAAAACATGAAAAAAAAATATGAGAGAAGCAACCAAAGGGCCAAGGGTAACTCAAAATGATGCTACCACCACCATGATTCACTGTGGTTTTCTCAGTGCAATGAGCAGTGTTGAGTTTCTGCCAAACATAAGGGTGTGTGCAAAGGCCAAAAAGTTCAAAATTTGGTCTCATTAGAAAAGAAAACCTTTTTTTCCACATATTTGAGTGCCTTAGGCAAACTCTAGAGGAGATCTTTTTTTATGGCTAACTGCTCAGATTTGTGGAGGGACTGGGCTATGGTTTTCCTGTGATCAGCTTCTGCCATCTGAGCTGTGGAACTCTCTCTCTCCTTCAGAGTTGCCATTTGTCTCTTGATTGCTTCTCTGATGACTACTTCTTCTTTTGGCTGCTCCCGATTAGGGGTTGCCACAGCGGATCTTTCGTCTCCATTTCTCCCTGTCTTCCGCATCCTTCTCTACTACACCTGCCACTTTCATGTCCTCTCTCACCACATCCATGTATCTCCTCCTTGGCCTTCCTCATTTTTGTGTGCCTGGCAGCTCCATCCTCAACATTCTCCTTCCCACATGCTCTGCATCTCTTCTCAGGATGTGCCCATACCATCTCAGTCTCATCTCTCTTAGCTTAATTCCCAAGCTCTCCACATGTGCTGTCCCTCTGATGTGCTCGTTCCTTATCCTGTCCAACCTTGTCACTCCCATCGCAAACCTTAACATCCTCAACTCTCTGACAGCTTGGTGGAAATTCTATCACATCACTGACTCACCTGTAGCACCGTCAAATCGCACCCCGATTTGGAATAACCCCGATTTTACTGTCAACAAAAAAACCACTCAATTTTCTCACATGGATAGGCAAGGGCATCACTCAACTTCATCACATCATTCAAGACAAAAATCTGGCTTCATTCCCTTGTTTGGTCCAGAAGCACGGCATTGAGAGTAAACACTTTTTAGAATACCTACAAATTAAATAATCTATCCAAGCTAAAATTAATATCCAGACAGCGAATCTAGACATCCCCTCACCAATCATGGAGTTGATCAACATTCCCTCCCCCCAAAAAATTATTTCCAAAATATACAAAATTATATCTCATTTAGAAAAAACTTTAAGCCTACCATATCACAAATGGGAATCAGATTTGTCCATTACTCCCGGTGCCGACGTCTGGACCCAAATCTGTAAAAACATCTACCTCATGACAAAAAATAGCAATCTACAATTAATACAATACAAGGTACTTCACAGATATCACTTCACTGCACAGAAACTGTATAAAATGGGCTTTGTCTCGGACTTGTGTTCTCACTGCATGCAAAATAACCCAGACACATACATTCATGCTGTCTGGCATTGCACTCCAATCAACAGGTTTTGGTTAAGCGTCACAGAATCACTCTCTACCATTCTTGGCTGTCACATCCCAGCAACCCCTTCCCTATACTTGGTGATACAACCGCTATCAACATAAGCACCTCATGCAATAAAATACTGCTAGTAGCGCTGACTATCACCAAGAAAACAATCCTCATGAACTGGAAATCAAGGAATACTGTACACATCACTCATTGGAAAAATTTGTTAACGGATTATATATCATTGGACAATATATCCACTCCAAACTTAAACAACACTCAGGATACACCCTCCCCTTGGACACCCTTCATCACCTTACAGTTATGACCTGACCCTCTGCGCCTGAGATCCAACTCACAGCTTTACATCCACATGTAAATAGCTATATATAATAGGGCGGCGGATGGTAGCTGGAACAATTATTTTTACTATTATTATTTTTTATATATATAGAATCTCCTTCTCCCCTTCCTTTTTTTGTTTAAATTTTTATTTATTTATTTATTTATTTATTTACTCTCCTTTTCTCCCTTCTCTTTCTCTTTGCCTCTCTCTACTTCACTCATCCCTGTTCTGCCTGGGCCCCATGGGTGGCTCGGGCGGCCCGGTCCTGTTGGGTTGCCATGTGGGACCGGTGTTGGTTGGTGCTGTGGGGTATTCGTGGGTTCTGGGCCCCCGCCGCGCACTCGCCCTTTGCGCGCACACACATACCTCTTCCTGGCAATACGCAACACACCTTATTCTCTTTTAAATGCACTACATATTAGATTGCATACATCATACATCTACCAATAACCAAGAACAACAAATAGACTAGGGCAAGTGAGGCGTGCATGCAGATGCCTCTGCAGGTGTTTCACTGTACGCCTCGCTTCTTTTAATGCTAACACAATTTAGAGGAGGCTTATATCTATGAGTATGCAGGGTTGTTGCGGCATGCAGGGGAATATCTGGGCAGAGACTCACCCTGCGCGCACACTTCTTTTAATGCAATACATTAGAGAAAGCCCACAATATAGCCATTTACATTCTTACATAGGACAAATAAGGTGTGTTGCGTGATGGTCTGGAGTTGAGGTGTGGTGGGTCGTGTGGGGGGGGGGTTTGCTGGGGGCCATGGGCCGTGGGCTGGTTAGCTCGCAGGGCCTTCCCTCTGCCGTCTCATTGTAACATATCTTGTGCGGGGGCGGGATGACACCATGGTCATACTTGGGTGCCCAGGCAATCTGTATAATCAGTCAGTTAATCAAATTATTCCTATTCTTATCCCTATTCTTATTTCTCTTATTATTATCCTACATAAAGATAATAATACTCATTTCCTTTGAAACCCTCCTTCTCTGCGATCTAGCCTCCATCTCCCCGGTCCAACAGTAAGTCAGTACTACTCCTTATATACACTCACACACACACACACACACACACACACACACACACACACACACACACACACGGACATCTCCATATACACATTATTCCTCACTGTTAATTTTGGTTTTTCACTCAATTTTAAATTCGGTGTTGTGTTTGAATTCTGTTTTTTTGTGTAGTTGTATTGTGATTGTTTTGTATAATTGTATTGTATACGAATTAAAAAAAAAAATCCTCAATTCTGCCACCTCCAACTTTGCCTCCTGTCTCTTCATTAAGGGTACGGTCTCCAATCCATACACCATAGCTGGTCTCACTACTGTCTTATAAGTCTTACCTTTCACTTTTGCTGGGACTTTCCTATCACAAATAACTCCCAAAATCCTTCTCCAACTGCTCCACCCTGCCTGCACTCTCTTTCTCACCTCACTATCACAGCCCCCATTTTCCTGCACAGTTGACCCCAGGTACTTGAATTCACCAATTTTCTTGATATCTATTCCTTGCATCTTCACTACCCTCTCATCCCCATTCTCATTGATGCACATGCATTCTGTTTTGCTACTGCTCACCTTCATTCCTCTTCGTTCCAATGCATACCTCCATCTCTCCAAACCCAACTCAACCTCCTTTCTACTTTCACCACACATCACAATATCATCCGCAAACATCATGTTCCATGGTGACTCTTGCCTCACTTCGTCCATCAAGCTATCCATCACTATAGCAAACAAGAAAGGACTCAAAGCAGATCCTTGATGAAGTCCCACCTTCACCTTGAACCATTCAGTCGTTCCAACTGCACACCTCACTGCTGTTTCACTGTTCTCATACATGTTTTGCACCACTCTAATATACTTCTCATTCATGCCACACTTTCTCATACAATACTATAACTCATCTCTCGGCACTCTATCGTATGCCTTCTCCAGGTCTACAAACACACAAAGTAGCTTTCTCTGGCCTTCCCTGCACTTCTCTATTAACATTCTTAAAGCAAAAATTGCATCTGATGTGCTCTTCCTTGGCATAAACCCATACTGCTGTTCACAGATTGCTACCTGTCTTCTCAATCTCGCCTCCAATACCCTTTCCCATAGCTTCATGGTGTGGCTCATCAATTTTATCCCTCAGTAATTAATGCAGCTCTGCACATCTCCCTTATTCTTGTATATTGGGACTAGCACACTCTTTCTCCATTCATTTGGCATTTTCTCATTCTCTACGATCTTATTAAACAATCTGGTTAGGAACTCCACAGCTGTCTCACCCAAACATCTCCAAGCCTCAATCAGGATACCATCTGGTCCGATTGCTTTCCCAGTCTTCATTCTTTTCATGGCTGCCCTCACCTCATCCTTACTAACCAACTCTGCTTCCTGATTTGCTGTCTCCAATGAATCTGACCTTTTCTCTCTTGGATTCTCCTCATTTAATAAATCCTCTTTCCACCTTCTTAATACACTCTCTTTGTTTGTCAGCACATTTCCATTTACATCTTTCATCACTTTTACCTGCTGTACATCCCTCGCTTCCCTGTTTCTCTGCCTAGCTAGTCTGTAGAGGTCTTTCTCTCATCCTTTGGTCTCCAGTTTTTCGTACAACTCCTGGTATGCATCTGTTGTCGCCTTCGCTACTGCTCTATTTGCCTTCTGTCTCGTCTCTCTGTATAACTGCCTGCTTTCCTCATCTCTCTGATTGTCCCAATTCTTCTTTGCTAGCCTTTTCTCTTTTATAATTTCCTGCACTTCTTTGTTCCACCACCATGTCTCCTTGTCTTCCTTCCTCCTTCCCAATGACCACCGTAGCACCTTCCTTGCTGCCTCTCTTACTAGTATACCGGTAGCAGTAGTATCCCAATCTTCTGGCAGACTTCCATTACCAATCAATGCTCATCTCATTGCTTCCCTAAACTCCTTCTGATGTTCAACCTCTTTTAGTTTCCACCACTTAATCTTTGGCTCCACTATTTCACGCTTCTTTTTCACTTTCAAGCTCATCCTGCACACGACCACTCGATGTTGTCTAGCTACACTCTCCCCTGCCATCACTTTACAGTCTCCAATCTCCTTCAGGTTACCCCTTCTGCAGAGTATGTAGTCCGCCTGTGTAGATCTTCCTCCACTCTTAAACGTCACCTCGTGCTGCTCTTTCTTCTCGAAGTATGTATTGACTATTGCCAAATTCATCCTCTTTGAAAAATCAACCACCATTTGCCCTTCCACATTTCTCTCTCTTACACTATATCTGCCAATCACGTCCTCATCTCCTCTGTTTCCCTCGCCAACATGTCCGTTGAAATCTGCTCCTATCAGCACGCGCTCCTCTCTTGGTATACTTTCTACTACTTCGTCCATCTTTTCCCAGAAAGACTCTTTCTCCTCATTCTCACATCCAACCTGTGGGGTGTATGCGCACACAACATTGATTACCACTCCTTGAATCTCCAACTTCATGCCTATCACTCTATCTGACATCCTCTTCACATCAAGCACACTGTTGACCAACTCCCCCCTCAAAACAATACCAACAGCATTTCTCTTTCCATCAACTCCATAATAAAACAACTTGCATCCACCTCCAATGTTCTTGGCTTTGCTTCCTTTCCACCTCATCTCCTGCATACACAAAATGTCCAACTTCCTTCTTTCCATCATACCTGCTAACTCTCTCGCTCTGCCAGTCAATGTTCCCACATTCAGTATTCCTACCCTCAATTCTAAGCTCTTTCCCTTCCATTTTTCATGCTCTCTCCTAACACGCCTCCCCCTCTCTTTTTCCTTCTCCATTTTGGCACAACAGTATCATCCTTTCCACCGGCACCCTGTTGACCTAAAGTACCGGAGGCGGCTGTTGTTAACCCGGGTCCTGACTGATCCGGTATGGTATTTCTCTTTTCAATCCGCATGTTAGATTTGGCACAGTTTTACACTGGATGCCCTTCTTGACGCAACCCTCTCCAATTTATCCAGGCTTGGGACCGGCACCAAGAGTACGCTTATGCACCCCCAGTGGCTGGATTAGATTGCTTCTCTGCTTCTCTGACTGATCTTTAACCCAGGCACTGGCTGTAGCCTTCTCCCCTAGGAGGAATCACATTTCCATTTCCTCCCTCTGGCTCCTTCCAGCAATAGGTGTATTTATATTGCAATTTACACTTTAATTACACATACCTGTAGTTCAACTCCATTCAACTAATTATGTGATGTCTAATGGCAACTGGTTACATAGAAGTAGCTTAGGAGCAAGGGTGAATATATGCAATTAATTTTTTTGCTTATTTTATTTTTAAATAATTTTGCACAGTAATTAATTTTTGCTTCACCTTTAATGTTATGGGCTATTTTATGTAGATTCATGACAGAATCTAAAATACATCCATTCAGTTTCAAGTTGTAACACTACAAAAAGTTCAAGGGGTGAATACTTTTGCAAGGTATAAGTATAAAAATGATCGTCAAACCCGATCTGGGCTTGAGGCGAACCATGTTTGGTTGACTTATGGCCCTTTTCCACTACCCTTTTTCAGCTCACTTCAGCTTGCTTCAGCTCACTTCAGCCCGACATGGCTCGCGTTTCGACTACCTTAGAGCAGCACGACTCAGCTCGCTTCAGCCCTGCTTAGCACCCAAAACTCGCACGGTTTTGGAGTAGGACTGAAGCGAGCCAAACTGAGCCGAGTGGGGCTAGGGGCGTGAGGAGACACTCCCCTGTGCACTGATTGGTGAGGAGGAGTGTCCTCACATGCCCACACACGCCCCGCGAGCACGCTGGGATATGTAAACACCGTAAACCCGGAAGAAGAATAATTACGAATTACGAGAATTTCTGAAGCCTTATGCGCCTCGCCTCATCTATACGCTCTTGCCAGTATCTGTTGGCGTTGTCGGTGACAACAAGCCACAGCACCAAGACCAGCAACACTAACGATTCCATGTTTATTGTTTACTATCCGGGTCGTGAGACTACCGCTTAAAAGATCACTGATGTCACTGTTTGTGCCGCCTAACGACATCACGTGACGTCCACCCACTTTCGCTAACTCCACCCAATGTGTCCACCCACTTCCAGCCAGCACGGTTCAGCGCGGTTGTAGTCGAAATGCAACTCCAACAGCCCCGCTCAGCTCGACTCAGCCCAACTCAGCACGGCACGGCTCAGCCCAACTCAGCCACGTTGGTAGTGGAAAAGCGGCATTAGACAGAATTGCAGCAGCAGGATGGCCAGTTCCTTTCTGTACACTGACACACACATTCACACCTATGGCAATTTAGAGTAGCCAGTTAACCTAACTGCATGTCTTTGGACTGTGGGGGAAACCAGAGAACCAAGAGCAAACCCACACAGACACTGGGAGGACATGCAAACTCCACACAGGAAGATCCCCGTTGGCCACTGGGCTCAAACCCAGAACCTTCTTTCTTTGAGGTGACCGTGCTAACCACTGCATCACCCATAGAAACAATACGTGCATATATTTGATTCTTCATCTTGAATACACCCTTCCAGTGAACATGGACATCTGCAGCTTAGCCTTATGTTTCACCAGGACTTTGAGAGAAGGTTCCATTTTCAGGTCCAAAGCACAGCTTACTGATCATGGATAAGTGTTAATTGATAGTTACCAAGCTGTATGGCCTCAGTGACAGGCTGCAGGGCATATATCCATTTCGTTCACATGAAACAGGGTGGCTGCTAATAAATTAAGCCCTCAGTTGACAAGTGAGTGGCATGCTGACCGTATGCCTTCATTTGCCCATCTGTTGCTTTGATGATGAAAGGACTTCCCAGACTCGTATCATCCTAAATGCTATCACTCATCACTTCTTCTTCTACTTCTTCCTACTCCTCCAAGAAATCCTTTACCATTTGATTCCACAGAGACATACATGAGACAGATCTGGGCTAGTTACTTCTGCCAACTTTGTTGGAAGGTTATGTTTTCACCTCAGTTTGTTTGTTCCCAATGTAACTCAAAAAGTAGTCAATGGATTTTGATGAAATTCTGAGGAAAGGTAGGCCATGGGCCAACAACTGATTAGATTTTGATGCAAATCTGGATATGTGTGCAGACCCAGGATTTTTTTTTTGTCTTTTTCCCAGTGTAACTCAAAAAGTAGTGAACAGATTTTGATGAAATTCTGAGGAAAGGTGGGCCATGGGCCAAGGAACATTTGATTAAATTTTGATGCAAATCCAAATATGTGGCTTGGCAGAGGTACGCACTCTACAGAGTGCCTTTCTACTTATTCTTGAATCGGCAAACACTGCGTCCAATAGATGTGCTTGTCTGCAGACCATGCCAAACAAGTAAGCCATTTTATTACCAGAAGTACAGTGTCTTGCAAAAGTATTTCTCCCCATTGGTGTTTGTGCTGTTTTGTTGCATTACAAGCTGGAATTAAAATTGATTTTTTGGGGGGTAAGCACCATTTGATTTACACAACATTCATACCACTTTAAAGGTGCAAAAAAATATTTTTATTGTGACGCAAAAAATAATTAAGATAAAAAAAACAGAAATCTGGAGTGTGCATAGGTATTTAAACCCCCCCCAAGTCAATACTTTGTCGAGCCACCTTTTGCTGTAATTACAGCTGCAAGTCTCTAGAGGTATGTCTCTCTTAGCTTAGCACATCTACCCACTGGGATTTTTGCCCATTTCTCAAGGCAAAACTACTCCAACTCCTTCAAGTGAGATGGGTTGTGTTGGTGTACAGCAATCTTCAAGTTATGCCACAGATTCTCAATTGGATTGAGGTCTGGGCTTTGATTAGGTCATTCCAAGACATTTCAATGTTTCCCTTTAAACCACCCCAATGTAGCTTTAGCAGTATGTTTAGGGGCATTGTCCTGCTGGAAAGGGAACCTTTGTCCCAGTCTCAAACCTCTGGCCGACTCAAACAGGTTTTCCTCCAGAATTACCCTGTATTTAGTGCCATCCATCTTTCCTTCAATCCTGACCAGCTTTCTTGTCCCTGTAGATGAAAACATCCCCACATCATGATGCTGCCACTACCATGCTTCATTGTAGGAATGGTGTTCTCAAGGTGATGGGAAGTGTTGGGTTTGCACCACACATGGTGTTTCCCATGATGGCCCAAAAGATCAATTTTAGTCTCATCTGACCAGAGAATCTTCCATGTGTTTGGGGAGTCTACTACATACCGTTGGGCAAACTCCAAACATGTTTTCTTATTTTTTCTTGAAGCAATGGCTCTTTTCTGGCCATTCTTCCATAAAGCCCTGCTCTGTGGAGTGTACGGCTTAAAGTGGTCCTATGGACAGATACTCCCATCTCCGCTGTGGCTCTTTGCAGCTCCTTCAGTGTTATCTTTGGTGTCTTTGTTGCATCTTTGATTAATGCCCTCCTTGCCCAGTCTTTGAGTTTTGGTGGGCAGCCTTCCCTTGTCAGGTTTGTAGTGGTGATATATTCTTTCCATTTTGCTATAATGGGTTTAATGGTGCTCCGTGGGATATTTAAAGTTTGATTTTTTTTTTTTATAACCCAACCCTGATCTATACTTTCCACAACTTTGTCTCTGACTTGTTGCAAAAGTATTTGAGTGCTCATTGGTTTTCATGTTGCTTGCTTAGTAGGGTTGCAGAGTCAGGGTCCTTCCAGAACAGGTTGATTTATACAGACATCATGTGACAGATCATGTGACACTCTGATTGCACATAGGTGGATCTTAATCAACTAATTATGTGACTTATGAAGTTAACTGGTTGGACCAGCTCTTATTTAGGTGTTTCATACGAAAGGGGGTGAATACCTATGCACACTTCAGATTTCTGTTTTTTCATCTTAATTATTATTTGTATCAGAATAAAGAGACAATTTGCACCTTTAAAGTGGTAGGCATGTTGTGTTAATCAAATGGTGCTAACCCCCTAACAATCAGTTTTAATTCCAGCTTGTAATGCAACAAAACAGGACAAACATCAAGGGGGATGAATACTTTTGCAAGATACTGTAACACAATTTCTTAAATGGTATGGGAGTTACAGATTTCTTCACTTGGGAAAAAAGAGAGGGAAGGTGATTAGGAATGTGAAAAGAAAATATAGCAAATGACAGGAGTCACAAGAGATGGAAATGTGTAGTTCCAGAAAAGGGCAATTCCATGTAAATGTCAACCTCACCATGCAAAAATAAAGCAACATGTAATACATCAAAACCACTCCCAGAGATATCACCTAGGCCTGTATTTTACAGATGTGAATAAGTTGAACCAATTTGTAACCAACCTAATATGTCACTGTCAGTCTTTCTTTCTTATAATGTAAAACCCAAGCTAAAATCAACTATGATCATGTACAATTCTATATTATTGCCACAAGCCACAGAAATGTATGCTAAAATCCACAAAACAGCAAAACAATAGTCATCCTAAATATTATTTAATAACTTTGATAGTTTTAGCTGATATTTAGAGAGTTTTTCAAAGGGTTATGGTGGTTAAATTGCTGATTTTCTAAACATATGCCATGTCTATTTCAGACGCGTCACATCCATAACGGAATTTCGTCACATCCATAACGCTGACTTTTCCTTCTGAAACTCTGCATGAAATACAAAATATTTTAAACAAAGATTTTTTAATATTCACCTTGGACCCCTCTATCAAATGGATATCTCCATTTCGACATTAGGTTTACAATTTCACAGAGTTTGATAAAAATGTACAGTCACCCAAGAAAAGTGATACTTTTTCTGTCACATCCATAACGCATCTTTTATTGGCGTTTTCTGGCATGCCCTAGATGTACTATGGGAATTGTTCTTGTTCTATCACTTCTCCAGTATGGTACAGCCTTAAAATATGCAACACCTGTTTAAATACTGGGAGACAATAAAACATGCACTGGGTCATTTGTTGCCATTTTGAGTTCAAGTGTCACGTCCATAACGCTGGAATTGCTCAAAACCTATCAGCTTGTAGTCTGGAGAGAATCCCTCACACAGTTCTCAAAAAGGACAGGGTGAGACAAAGGGTAAGGTGGGGAGAGATAAAATGGAAGAGATAAACAGTTTTGGTGATGTACAGGAGACAAGAGCAAGAGTTTATTTTTGTGGATAAGAGTGGAAAAGGCTAAATGTTAAGGAGTTCTATGAAATGTGTGAGGCCCTTTTGACATTTCACCTCCTTTTAAATACTTTTTTATACTCCCTTCACTAGAGAAACCCAACACTAGGTCTTACCATACTGCATTACAAATGTGTGTCTAATATAGTGATCTAAAACAATCACCAGTGAACATACCTCTTACAAAATATCGTAGAAATGATCTTCAAAAAAATCAGCAAACCAAAGAGGCTACTTTCCAGGCTACTACTAAAGCAATAATATACAACTGGTTAGTAAAAGTTTAATTAAATAATAATAGAGAACATTTTTATATAATATAATTAACAACAGGGACATGTATTCTCTCTCATTAGAAAAGTATGAAAGGAATTCCGTACACAATTGCCAGATGTTTGTTTCCCAGCATCTTCATAAGTACACATTTACTTAAACAGAAAGAGTTTGTGACTATAAAGATAGATGCAACGCATTCTTGAGGCCATTCCTCTTGAGTTGTATAAACATTCCATAAAAAGGAGAACTTTCTGTTCTTGTTCTTCAGTCCATCACCCTCACATGCCAGCAGTTATTTATTATTGCAGTATTCAGGACTCATATTACATAAAATGCTTAGAGTAAGAGTACTGCAGTTAATTTATATGCATCATCCATTGCTTTATTGGATTGACACTATTTAGCTGCCAAGAAGCACTATTCAGGTGGTAAAATGAGTATGATAAAGTGAGTGAAAACAGGAACATAATCAGCAACTGTCCATAAACTCATTATGTAGAAGACTTTTTGTATGAAGATATATTTTAAGCGACCTTGAGTTTGAGAAAGGCTCTATATAAATGTAACGTATTATATTTTTATTATTATTTTGTGTGTATATTGAACAACTACTAGCATGGATGCCCAAACCAGACCACAATGAAAAGCCTTAAAAGGGCACAAGATTGAAGAGGGTGTGTGTGTGCGCGCGCGCAAGTGGGCATTATCTGTGGTAATGCTGAACTGTATATTTATAGCTCATCTAGATAAAGAGTGCCTGTTCATACTTCACCACCTCAATTAGCTGCCCCATAGGTGGAGTAATTCAATCAGGATCGCCTAGAATATTATATCTCAGACATTCTGCTCAGTCCAGCCAGACTCAGCACACAGAAAGGCTGCTTAATCTCTAAGGTAAGGACTACACCTCATACAGGTACTGTAGTCTGCTAACCCTAAGATTAACACACTGTAGTTAACTGGACTGTGAATTTTTTTTAAAAAAATATAGATTGTAGCCTCAAAGAAATTACTCAAATACCAAAGATAGTTGTGAAAAAGAATAATATTTCTTCTCTTTTTTCTTTTCCTAACCCAGTACTAATTCTGCCAATAGAGGATCTTTATTACAATCCACTTTCCAAAACAGAAAAAAAGAAACTTGCTATAATTAAATAGAAACCAGAATCCAAAAGGAGCAACTGGTTGAATTATCAACAGACAGACCAGCACGGTATGAATCAGAAAATTCAGGAAAATTCTTCTTCCTGTCCTGATTCTGATCAATAATGATGTGGTCTCATATTACCTTCACTACTCTCCTTTTCATTTGTTTAGTAAAAATATATAGAAGGAAAACACAGCAGATATTAGCATACACACAGCAAAGAATTCCACTGACATGCATCATGTGTCATATAACGTTTACAGAGAGCGGCATCTGGATGGATGAAGCATCGTTTTCCTCGTTTCTTTTGGAATGATGTAAGATTTAATAAAAAGTAAAGCCATTAAATGCCAGATGATTTACCAAATCTTATTGCTTAACCTTTTTAAGTCAAATGTTTTTTTTTTTCTCGACTTCATTCTTTGATGAGATTAAATTGCACTTGGAATGTCCTAAACATACCCATTTATTTGTTTGAGAAGGTCATAAAACCAGGATGTTTGTGTAAAACAAAGACAGAATGGGTGTTTTCAACTATGGTGCAATAACATCTGCAATGCAAAGGAAGTAAGATTGTAAAGGGCATTTGGTCATGCAAATAAGTCACAATGAATTATTATGTATATTATATAGCCTAGGTAGGGTGGGATGTATGAAGGTTAAATTTATAATTCCTAACAGATTTTCCAGCTTGTCCAGCTTATGGGGAACTCATAAAAGTTCTTTGAAGATTCTACAACAGAGGGTTTCCCTATCAAAATTGGTTTTATGTCTAATATCATGCAATTACAATGTGCACAATTTGACAGTGGGCTGCAGTAACGTTAACAGGCTGTCACTGGCATTGTATATAACACTATATGATATAAAAACAAACCCCTATAGACAGTCACATTCCCCTCTCATTTTTCTAAATATATGGCTAGACATATGGAGTGAAGAATTGGGATGTGATCACCAAGTCTGACTCTCATGGGAGAGTTGTCCACCTGTCTCACTGAACAGCTCATTAAGCTTTCAGCATCCACTGCAGAGATGTGCTACCCTTTCAGCTGCCTTTGTGTGACCGGGTTCTGTGACTGTGGCCACAAGGTTACTAAACATAGCCAGAGATAGTGAAAGGCTGGGAGATTAAGGGAACACATGGTGCAAAAGATGAACTGACACAAAGGTCTTGGGGTCAGTATGATAGTGCCAATCACTAGGTGACTAAATGTTGTATATTAATAGATCATTTTAATAGATTCATATATTAAGTATTTATATCACTTATGATTTAACTCATGGTTTAATCAGATGTTGGGGATACTGTATCACCCTCAGAATGCCATTTTGAGAATGTTACAAAGGGCATATAGCATATATCGTATATTTAAAATGTGGATATATTGCTTATTGGATTAGTTTGAGTATTTGTGTCAAATAAATTTGACTTTTCATCATCAGAAAACTAAATGAAGAAATAACACAGTAATAAGGAGAGGAGTCACATGGAGAGCCATGAAAGAGGATCAGAATATAGAGACTAATAGATTGCCTTTTAATAGACTAAAGAGGAATTGGGTAACAGGATATCCTTTGATATCAGAGGGAGTTGATGGACCATGGTGAAGGGATCGAGATAAAAAGGTACAACCACTGGCAAAAAATATGGAATCACTACTCCTGGAGGATGTTCATTCAGCTGTTTTACTTTGTAGCAATAAATAAATTCACAGATGAGACACAAAATTATTTTATTTAACAGCTGAACATTCTGGCTTTGTAAAATATACTGAAAAAAATTAAATGAAATTGTTGTAATTAATGGCACATTTTTTTTTAAAGATCAAGTAGAGGAAAAAATTATGGAATCATTCAATGATGAGGGAAAAAAATATGGAATCATGAACCAAAAAAAAAAAAAAAATCACAATTAGTACTTTGTTGCACCTCCTCTGGCTTTTATGACAGCTTGAATTCTTTGAGCCATGGACTTCACTAATGAAAAACAATATTATCAGTCAGGTAATAATACTTTCTCATATAGCAGTTGACAGATGAGCTTTGCAGAATGGAGCCTTGTCATGGACCATTTTTTTTTTTTCAATTTCCACCATACATTTTCAATTGGATTGAGATCCAGACTGTTTGCTGGCCATGTCATTGAGTTGATATGCCTTTCCTGAAGAAAAGTTTTAATGCTCTTTGCTCTGTGGCAAAATGCATTATCATCCTGAAAAATGACTTAATCACCACCAAAAGTACTTTCAATTGATGGAATGAGAAAAGTGTCCCAAATTTCAATGTACACCTGTGCATTTACTGTAGAGGTAATGACTGCCATCTCCCCAGGTCCTTTACCTGACATGCAACCCCATATCATGAATGACTGTGGAAATTTGCTTGTTTCCTTCAGGCAGTCATGTTTATATGTTTCATTGGAACGCCACCAAGCAAAAGTTCCACTATCATCTCCTTAACTAATGCAGATTTGTGATTCATCACTGAATATCACTTTCATCCAATCATCCACAGTCCATGACTGCTTCTCTTTAACCCACTGTAACCTTGTTTTCTTCTGTTTAGGTGTTAATGATGGTTTACGTTTGGCTTTTCTGTATTTAAATCCCATTTCCTTCAGCCAATTTCTTACAGTTAGGTCACAAACATTGACTCCTGTTTCTGCCCATTTGTTTTTCATTTCTTTTGTTGTGTATTTTCTATTTTCAAGGCATACTGCTTTGAGTTTCCTGCCCTGATGATTTGATGTTTCCCTTTTACAACCTTCCCATTTTGTTTGTACTTGCTCCAAATTTTAGACACAGCTGACTGGGAACAACCAACATCTTTTGCCACACTCCGTGTTGAATTACCTTCTTTAAGGAGTTTTATAATCCTTTCCATTGTTTCAGCTGACAGCTCTCTTTTTGGGGCCATGTTTCCTGTCAATCAGCCAGGTGCAACAGCTCATTAAGTTCTACAAGCACTCTTTTAACTGCAGACCAATTTGCATATTTAGGCTTGTGCAGGTATTTGTTTTAGAAATGCAAGTTATAGGGTGATTCCATAATTCTTTCCTTATCATTGAGTGATTCCATATTTTTTCCTCTACTTGATCTTAAAAAAATGTGCCTTTAATTACGACAATTTAATTAATTTTTTGAGGTATATTTTACAAAGCTAGAATGTTCAGCAATTAAATAAAATAATTTGTGTCATATCTGTGATTTTTTTTTTTTAACTACAAAGTAAAACATCTAAATGAACATCCTCCAAGAGTAGTGATTCCATATTTTTTGCCAGGGGTTGTATGCTGGACTGTAATTGTTCCTTATCATTATTTTTTAAATTCATAATATAGCAATTGCAACAATAAGGACTTTTTTTTTTAATTGACCAGTAGTAATTCCTCAGGCTATAACATGGTGTCTTGTAACTTGCTGGATAACAATAATTAAAATAGAAATTATTACAGTGTTTGGACTCTTGTGGTAAAACAATTCAATTTCTAATGTTTAAAGGGGCAGAATATGTTAACCTCATGGCTAATTTAACCAAATCAAATCCAGCATCATATTACAGCTTAGAATCAAAGACGTGACACTACTTCAACAATTGTATAACATTACAAAACAGTGCACAGTGGCACTTACGGTACAGGTTGGTTAATGCTTTATTTATGAAACTAGAGAATTTTTTTATTTTATCTATGAAGATGAAATTAAAAAGAAAACAGAGAGGATGACAAAGGGAAAAGCAGATTGGAGGAAAACAAAAATCACACTGGAATTTGAGATGATGTGTTGCCATCAAAATTTTAAAAAGAAAAAAAAAGTCTTGAGTAATCCCTGGCTCAGGCCTCATCAACTTCATTCCTAAAATTTCAAGGTGTAGGAAGGTATATGGAGAGAAAGCAAATAAGGCATGAGAAGGAACTGTGACAAAATGACCTGTAGGCAAAACAAAAGCAAGAGACCAGTACAAAAACAATGATATCATGTCTTGGAGGAAGACCGAAAGCTTGAAGTGCAGGGAAAAAAGTACAAATACCAACGGAGTGGAGTGAGAAATTGGGGGGAAAAGTGAGAGGAGGAGCAGTGAGAGAAATTGTAGATGAGAAAAGAAAACTGAAAGAGGGAGTTTAAGTAAGAGGGCATACTTCTCCCAGTTTTCTGAATTTGCTGCCTTATATGGTCAAACTGTGGACAGGGATTTGGTAGAGAAATGCAGCTCAGGCAGTACACAGCTTCAGTCAGCCTCATGCACTAAGAGAGCAGAGGACTTTGGAGCAGGGTGTATGTGTGTGAGAGAGACAGACTGGACACACACAGCAAGACAGTGAGGACAGCTGGCAGTGTGTGAGATGTGTTATGGCGTCACAGGGCTCATGGCAGGGATAAGCAGGGGAGCTTAACACAGCCAGGAACGAAAGAGCTGCAGATGTGAGTACCCGCAATTCTAGCATGCCAACATTCTCCATCACTCACTTTATCACTGTCACTGCCTGCCAGGAACAGTGGCATTAGCTTTGAAAGGTTTTTAAACACAACTTAAGATCTATTTTTAGTGTTCTCAGACCTTTTTGAAATGCAAGTTTTACTGTAATAGTTTAGCAAGTTTTCCTTTCCTTTGATCCATGCAAAGAGTGATGACAGATATACAAAATGACATAACCCTCGATCAGATTGGGTTTTAAAAGGCCAATTGCCTGCACATATATTTCAAATTCTACTAATTTCCAGCTATAGCTAGGATTATGGAGTAGTAGTCAGTGCTTCATCCATTGCTATGTCACTGTAGTTGTTTTAGCACCACATTTCTGTGGGATACAAGAGTTGAGGTTACTCAGAAGCTGACACTTAGAACTGATGGGCAGACAAATAAACTTCCATGCATATGTGATTATCTGATGTTATGACTGATAGTGTGATACTAAGGTGGACAGGGGCAGAATATGTTGACCTCATGGCTTCTGTCTTTCGTATTCCATCTGTCTGAAGGAGGAACGATGACGGAGCGCTATGACTGTCACTACTGTAAGGAGTCCCTGTTTGGGAAAAAGTATGTCCTGCGGGAGGAGAACCCTTACTGTGTAAAGTGCTATGAGAGCCTGTACTCCAACACCTGCGAGGAATGCAAGAAGCCTATTGGTTGCAACAGCAGGGTAATTCAGTGCCTAAATACACTTTAATTAGAGATGTAATATACTGTACATACAGCTGCCTGTTGCTGTAGACTGCACTCTTAAGAGTTCTTTGCTTCCTAAAATGGTCTACATAGAACACTCTCCATTAAGAAAACACTCTTTTGTAACCCTATGCTTACATAGAACCTAAGTTTTTCTCAAGAGGGACAGCTGAAGGGATGGCACAGTGGTGCAGTGGTTAATGTTGTTGCCTGACAGCAAGGTTCTGGGTTGGAACCTCACATGTTCTTCTCATGCATGCTTGGGCTTCCTCCAGGTGCTCCAGTTTCCTCCCATAGTCCAAAAACATGCGGATTAGGTCAACTAGCTACTCTAAATTACCCATAGCTGTGAATGCAAGTGTGAATGGTTGTTAGTTTTTATGTTAGCCCTCTGGTTGAATGCCAACCTGCCCAGGATATAGCCCACCTTGCACCCAATGCCAACTGGGATTGCCTCCAGCTCACCCACAACCCTGATGGATAAGCGGTATACTGTAGATAATAGATTTACAGATAGATGGTTTAACTGAAGAACCCTTAAACATTCATGAGAAACAAACATTGGTGAGAAAGTTTTCAGAAAAAACAGCAGAAATACACAAATATACAGATCAGTAAACATCAGTAATGATCTACACAAAGTAACACTTCAAACTCAAGTAATAGTAGAATGTACAATTTGTGTCTCATGATACATCCATCCATTATCCACTAATCCATCAGGGTCATGGGGGAAGCTGGAGTCAGTTGACCTTGGGTGAGAGGTGGGGTGCACCCTTGGCAGGTCACCAATCTATCACAGGGCTAATGCAGAGATGAACCACCATTCACACACACAGACACATTAGATTTAACTAAATTATATTATCTCTTTGCATAAATGACAAACATACATCATTCAATTAACCTATTACTGACTGCGTCAGTACTTTTGTGGGGAAAATCTCAACACAAAAGGTTTAACCCTACAGACTCATTTGTAACAATGTCCACAGGACCTGTCATACAAGGACCGCCACTGGCATGAGGACTGTTTCCACTGCTTCCAATGCAAGCGCTCACTGGTGGACAAACCATTCTCCACCAAGGATGAGCAGTTGCTGTGTACTGAGTGCTACTCCAACGAGTACTCCTCCAAGTGCCATGACTGCAAAAAGACCATCATGCCTGGTGAGAGATCTCGATATGGGAATTGCATGGCCTACTCTGGCTTTACTATGATTTAACAAATTATTTTTTCTTTCAGAAAATACAGACACTCCAAAAGAACACACTCACAATACCTTCTCAACTGCAGTCTGATAAATGACTATTTTCCAGACTGGGCAAACAGCCTAGCTCTTTGGGAGTATAAAACAGTTCCTCTGTAGAAATAAATATATCACTTTAAAACAACATGACACTCTCCTCTTGCCACTGGAAATATTTTAGCTTACAAATGAAGTTAGGACAGATAATATACACAACAGATCACATTCTGATCTCCAACTCCTGCCACAGTGGTCATTTCAGTGAAGATCTACAATCTTGCAGGATCAGTAACTTGAACTATTAGTACACTGTTAGAATGAACCTTTTCCCCCTAACACTTTAAAAGGCTTGGCTTGTCCCTCTGCTGGAATCTTGCATAAAACAGAGGGTCCCATGAAGAATTCCTTTAAGAAACAAATAACATTTCTTCCCAACAATGTAGACACAAGAACAAGCGTTTCAGAATAACAAAGCTGGTATTAATTTGATGGCATTTTATAAAGTTCGTTTTAGTATGTAAAAGTAAACGGCTTACTGAGAAATCACTCCTATTCAGATTGTAGTATCTGCATCAGGGCACTGGGAAAGATCTCAAAACAATGGTCCTCAATGGATGGATGGATGGATGGATAGATAAACAATTCAGGATTGCTAGGGTTTTATGTGCTTTAAAATGTATGTGAACATGCTTAATTTTAACTAGTGCCTTCACAGTCTTCTCAAATAAAAACATCTCATCTCATTATCTCTAGCCACTTTATCCTGTTCTACAGGGTCGCAGGCAAGCTGGAACCTATCCCAGCTGACTACGGGCGAAAGGCGGGGTACACCCTGGACAAGTCGCCAGGTCATCACAGGGCTGACACATAGACACAGACAACCATTCACACCTACAGTCAATTTAGAGTCACGAGTTAACCTAACCTGCATGTCTTTGGACTGTGGGGGAAACCAGAGCACCCGGAGGAAACCCACGCGGACACGGGGAGAACATGCAAACTCCACACAGAAAGGCCCTCGCCGGCCACGGGGCTCGAACCCGGACCTTCTTGCTGTGAGGCGACAGCGCTAACCACTACACCGCCATGCTGCCCGCATTTAAATATATTAAAGTTTATAAAAGCCCATACATACTATACACATATCCATTCCACAAATCTTTTTTGCAGGCTCCAGGAAGATGGAGCATAAAGGAAACAGTTGGCATGAGACCTGCTTCACCTGTAAGCGCTGCCAACAGCCCATTGGTACCAAGAGCTTCATCCCCAAGGACAACAACAACTATTGCGTGCCCTGCTATGAGAAGCAGTTTGCTATGCAGTGTGTGCACTGCAAGAAGGTAGTCTGTTTTTAAAAGTGGTTATTTCACAACACACCTATTCCAGATGTGTGCCAAATTAAAGGAAAAAACAATGGTTTATTTATGATATGGGGCATTTCGCTGGTATGGGTTGAATCCACTTGTCCCCTTAAAGGAAAAAAGTCATTGCAAATCAATACAAAGATATTCAGATTGATCATTTTTATCCTATGATGAAACATTTCTATACTGATAGGAGTGTTTTCTTTCAGGATTATAATCACATTACATTACAGGCATTTAGCAGACGCTGTTATCCAGAGCGACATACAAGTGCAAAAGTCAGGTTCAAGGAGTGCTGAACTTGTAGACAAGAAAGTTCTAGTGCCAAATGTACAAGTGACAGAATAACACTTAGTGTAAAATTCTGTTGAAGTAACAGCAATCAGCAAAGGAAAAAAGCCAACCATAAATGAGCTGACAAAGTACAACTAAATAGATAAAAATAAAACCCCAACAGCTAACACTGTCATGACCAGGCTAGACAGTACACAGCCTGGGTTGGTCAAGCCAGCTAAGACCGCTATGTGATTATATAATGTCCTCATCTACAAGGAAAGAAGACTGACTGAATTATTTGATGAATACAAAATGACAAATCACATAACATGGCCTCCACAGTCACCAGATATCAATTCAATTGAACATCTATGGGAGCTTTTTGACTGACATGTTAGCACTCTCCACCATCATCAAAACACTAATTGAAAGAATATCTTATGTAAGAATGGTGTTCCAGAGCATTTCTGGCAGTGGCCCAAACCATTATCAGGCTTCATGGTGGTTTTTCATTTAAATTTCTCACCCATCTGTACAGGTGATAACATACCTCGAAAGCTGTGAATTCTGGGAATACGTCCAAGCAGCAGCAATGACAGTGCACAAAACACTCCAATGTCTAAAACAAGCATTTTGATATACAATCTTGCACAAGCTAAAAATAGGTTGGAAGCTTACTGAGCTTCAAAGGAATGCATACTGAAATATTTTCTTTCTAGCCCATCACCACTGGAGGTGTGACCTACCACGACCAGCCGTGGCACAAGGACTGCTTCCTGTGCACCGGCTGTAAGCAGCAGCTCTCTGGCCAGCGCTTCACTTCTCGTGATGACTTTGCCTACTGCCTCAACTGCTTCTGTAATCTATATGCCAAGAAGTGCGCCTCCTGCACTTCTCCAATCAGTGGTACGCATGCATCTGTATTCTGCAACCACAAGGGAATGACAAATAGTTTAGATATGAAATTTCATTACATTTCATATCTGTTAGGATAAATACTAGCAAACTTTGGAGGAAAAAAAAAGATTTGGAGTGAAAACACCATGGTCACAGATGTCTGTGTTTTAGGGCTTGGAGGGAGCAAGTATATCTCTTTTGAGGAGCGCCAGTGGCACAACGACTGTTTCAACTGCAAGAAGTGCTCTGTCTCTCTTGTGGGCCGAGGCTTCCTGACTGAGCGAGATGACATCCTGTGCCCCGAGTGTGGCAAAGACATCTAAGAATTCACATAAAGTAGAGAGAAAAAAAACCTAAAGCATAGTAGCATGGGTAAACCCTGATAAACTTATATAAATCCTAGTCATAGCCATGAATTTTAGCAACACTGATTATAAAGGTGTACTTTTTAGGAACAGGGGAATTAACTTCATTCTCAATAAGAGCTTCAGCATTCAAGTTGAGAATACAATAAATGTCACCAGGTATATTTTGCCTAGCTGTTTATTTCTTTTTGGCATGAGCAATAAAGAGTTACAAAATGAGAAAATCTACTCTCTCTCATATATGTGCATGCTTCAGAACTTTGATTATGTTGAATATTAATGCACTAACCAAATTAAAATGAACTCTGCTAGTGAGCCTTTATGAATTCAGCACTTGGTTCCTATTTTTCACAATCATCAATAAATAAAATGAGTAGTAAGATTGTGCCTGGAATTATATTTGTTAAGATTTCTCAATAATGCTTGTATGCACTCAACAATGTATATAACAAAATCTAAAACTAATTAAAACCTTTACATTTGAAAGATTTTCCTAGTGTATCTTTCTTTCTGGGGAAAAAAAGAAAAACAAACAAAAAAATCCCAACTGCTTTCAAAACATATGATTCACCAGCATCCCTCAGAGAAAAGTCACCTCCTTGTTTTAGTGAGTAAAAGAAAAAGAGCCCCATCTAGAGCTCCATGTGGGAAGCATTGGACAGGCAAATAAGGAACAATCCATGTGCCATTTTTATTTCCCAGGTAAGCCAAATAAAATCTACTTGGAAGAACAACTTTTTACACGTCAAAGGCATTTAAATGTCAGGGTAAATTTAATTTCACTCCTTGTGCACACGTTCAAATATGAATTCACAACTGCTGTCCTGTATGTTGTCTCTGAATTCACAACAACGTTCATTTCTAAAATGACAACAGCTATTTCTGAACAGAGCAGCACAGATGCCCTCCCTAAAGTGACATTAAAACGTATAAAAGCAGAATGAAATGTAAAAACAGACTTGGATGTTATAGATATAATTTGATGGTTTGTATAACTAGAAAGATGTGATGAACATATCGTTATTTATTCAAGTAAAAAGGACATTTTTACAGAGTTTAAAAGAGAAAACCACCTTTTTTTTTTCCATTTAGAACCTTACATACAACACCGATCAAAAGATGCTCATAAGGAAAGTCTTTTAACACTCTGTTGGCACGTCTATGAGGATCTCACTGAGCATGTGGAACAGTGGACATCCAAATTCAGATGCACAAGCTCTTTATCCCCATTATGGCCTCTTCTGCCACAGGGCACATGGCCGAATGACACACACCCATCATTGAAAGGCACTGCTTCCTGTTAGCACTTCTGATAGGCTAACAAAAATCACGGCCATGTGACATGCTGAATCTTCTTTTTCACCTCAGGTGACTTGAGCTCCTGTGTCAAAACAAACAGTCATCCATTATAACACAATAATGCAAATTAATCTCACAGCTGTGACTGTGTACATTCAAGGAGAATTTATTCATCTCATCATCTGTAGCCGCTTTATCCTGTTCTACAGAGTCGCAGGCAAGCTGGAGCCTATCCCAGCTGACTACGGGCGAAAGGCGGGGTACACCCTGGACAAGTCGCCAGGTCATCACAGGGCTGACACATAGACACAGACAACCATTCACACTCACATTCACACCTATGGTCAATTTAGAGTCACCAGTTAACCTAACCTGCATATCTTTGGACTGTGGGGGAAACCGGAGCACCCGGAGGAAACCCACGCGGACACGGGGAGAACATGCAAACTCCGCACAGAAAGGCCCTCGCCGGCCACGGGGCTCGAACCCGGACCTTCTCACTGTGAGGCGACAGCGCTAACCACTACACCACCGTGCCACAGAGAATTTTTAATATTACAAAACATCTCATCTCAAGCGGCTAGAGATGAGATGAGATTACAAAACATAAGGATTTTTTTTAATCCACATTATATTATGCACATTAATGTGGCTGCCAGAGTAACTGAGTACCAGGTTTAATAAATAAATAAATAAATAAATAAAAAGGCATCCATCTATTGGCATCCACACATCTTTGTCAATAGATGAAAGGTAGCCAGCTGAGTCTATCTACCTAAAATAGAAGTTCAGAGAACAAATCAGTCATCTCTGATCACTTCAGATGTGTGCATTTTAAAAAGAGAAAGCCTTTATTTGTCACACACATATTACAGCATAGTGAAATTCTTTTCTTTGCATGTCCCAGCTTGTTAGGAAGTTGGGGTCAGAATGCAGGGTCAACCAGGATATGGTGCCCTGGGAGCAGACAGGGTTAAGGGCCTTGCTCAAGATCCCAACAGTGGCAGCTTGGCAGTGCTGGGGCTAAAACTGCCAACTTTCTGATCAGGAACCCAGAGCCTTGACCGTTGAGCAATGGTTCTATTAATGGAGTTGCCTTTTCTGTGTATTTTATATGAAAACATTAGATACATTAGGTTTGGATTAGCATGCTAGACAAAACAAGTTATACGATGAGTAGACACCCTGAATAACTCTGGTGAAACCATACCTACGGACAAAAAAAAAAAAAAAAAAAGGGGTGCGCGCATGTGTGTGTGTATATATATATATATATATATATATATATATATATATATATATATATATATATATAAAATATTGGCTGGCTTTTTTCCATGGTATATCAGATATATTCCATTCAGCTAGCATGATACTGAACAAGTCGAAGATGAGTTCAATATCATGCTAGCTGAATGGAATATATTTGATATATCACAAAAAAAAGCCAGCCAATATGATTAATATACATATGCACACTTTTGCCCGTTGGTATGGTTTTTCTCTTGTAAATACGTGTGAAGAATATCTAATGACTTTTTGGTAGCCTTTCAGGTGTTCAATGCGTTTTTTTCTTTCCTGGCAAACAAAGAAATACTTCTGCACAGCAGAAAACTCTCATTGAATACTCACATCAGCTCCGATGTGTGACATCATGTTGTCTTGACAACCATGCAATATCGTAAACCATATTCAATGTTCATTCTCCATTGGGGAGCATGACATAATACACGTAGGATAAGCGATATGCTAATAATATTGCATGCTATCAAACCAAATGAATGAAACCTGCTAGAAGGGAATAGAATACATGTTTTTATTCCATCAAAAAAGTGTTCTTTCTGTATGTATAATAATCACCAATATTCAATGAGCCAGATAATTGTTTTAGTATAAATACACAGGTGATTATTTTTTTTTAATTATTAAAAAAAACGCATTTCAAACTTCAAAAGCAGTATGCAAATGTAATAAAAGGTGGGCACAGACTTCTCACTTATCTATTCTGACTCACATTAAATACTTTGTTTTGAAATAGACAAAATAAAGCACAATTCCACCTTACGTTTGAACAGTTTTAAACCAAACTTCACAGCATCTTTAATACTTTTAAGAACATCGTTTTCTTTCAGAATTTGTAATTCTTCCTCACTTAAAGTGACAAAGCGATTGGCCGCCATTTTACTGAGTCATTCAAGGTGATTATTGAGAAATGATCTAAATTTCTCGACCAGTCAGCCTGCACGGTTTTCTATAATCACCTGCATATTTATACTAATAATTGATTATCAATATTCCCCTTTTCCACCAACAGGAACAGGTTCCATTCTGGTCCGCACACCAAATTTTGAACCATTCAGAGCATGTCGACCAAAATTAAACCTGAAACATTGGTTGGAACCAAAAGATAGCTGGTTTTTAGTGTGAACTATGATGCCATCAGTGGGAATGTCACTAGTGTGGACAGGAAGCAGAGCGCACAAATGGAGAACGCAATGGAAAAGGATAAATCTTCAGAAAAAAAGGGAATGAAAACAAATATCTGCAATAACAGAACAAAAGCTCGCAGGTAATCAGTTCCACCAGCGCTCCACCATCATGCTACTACTGTTTATTTCCGTTGTGCAACACCCTCTGTTCATAATGCATCTTTGATTACAAAAGGTTCTGCTCAAACCTGGCGAAAATGCAGACTGGTTCGCTAACTGACACCAAGGTTCAAAGACTCCTGAACATAACCAGTTCAAGAACCTGTTCCCTGTTGGTTGAAAAGTAGCTACAGAGGGTAGGGCCTTCTTTGATTATTCCAACACCAGCAGCCTGCACAGCTGACGAGGCAAACAGGGTCCATGGATTCTTGCTATTGATCAGAAATTCTGACCCTACCATCTCCAGGAGGTTGCAGCAAAAATAAAAGATTTATCAGACCAGGTACTCTTCCTTGTGTGCCCACTGTAGCCTCAGATTCCTGTTCTTGTCTGACAGGAGTAGAACCTGATGTGGTCTTCTGCTGTTGTAGCATCTCCATCTTAAGTTTTTAAATGAGTCATGCGTCCTGAGATGTTTTTCTGCACAGCATGATTGTAAAGAGTAGCTGTTTAAGTTATTTTATCATTACTGTATCAGCAGTTTCTGAAATACTCAAACATCCCATCTGGCACCAACAACCATACCACAGTCAGTCAGAGTCACCAAGATCACATTTTTATCACATTCTGTGATAAAAACTGATGTGAACATTAAATTATGTGCTTGAAATCTGCATGTTTTTTTTTTTTTGCATTGTGTTCATTTTGCAATCCGCCACATGATTGGCGGATTGCAAAATGAACAGTACAGGTGTTCCTAATAAAGTGGCCAGGGAGTGCATGCATCTAGGTTGTGATTTGTTAGTTATCCATAAAAATCTATGAGTTATCTAAAATCATGAGACTACGCAAGTGGAACTGGTTTATAAAGTGTACATGTTCTGACAGTACTCACAGGGCTCTCAGGCACTCCTGAGCTTGAAGCTCCTCGCTTTAGCTTTGTGCTCATGCAGTTGGACTGTGTTGATGATGGAGCTGAGGAGCTATTCAGGCTGCCATTTCCTGTAGGACTCCTGGCACTTCCTGCTGAGGCCCAGGAGGAAGAAGAGTTTGTGGAAGAGCCTGAAAGTTTACGTATAGGGTTGCTGAGATTGATGCTGGAAGGTGGGGATTTTAAGCGATCTGTAACTGGTAACTCATCAACTCTCTTTAGTTTAATGCTGCCAGTTTTGGTGGAGCTGCCATCAAACACGATCAAGGGCCGCTTCCTGCCACTATCTGTGATCGGGCTGCAACAAAAGATAAAAAAGGTGACAAGTTAAGAGGAAATACAGGACCGGTTTACAGAATACAATGTTTCACATGAGTGTTCATTTTTAAAGAATAAACTTTGAGTTCAGTCACCTGTGTGCAGTAGTCAAATTCTGGCGTGAATTTGTCTTCTCCACTCTTTCCCCCCATCTGTTATTAGGGAGGGCTCGCTGTGGTAGTGGGATAACATGCTGGATATACAACTCTGTGAGGTGGTCAGGGTCTTCACTGTCATCTGTCTTTATCTTTTTCTGGAAAAGAAATTTCAGAAGGAGGTAATTCACTTTACTGAATGTCTACTAAGATGATATACTAAGAGGATGTCAATATTGGATCAGTAAATAGATATCGATTGTGATCTCAGAGCTCTATCTTATAGAAAATAAAACAATTGGGATCAGTAATCTGTGTACCTGGACGACTGAGTTTCTTCACAGATAAATTGGGATCAGTGTAAAGGCCAATTTATGCTGACAACCCAGTCCTCGCAGATAGCGTCGCAGACAGTGTCTGCTTAGCCCCCCCCACCTTCGCAGACGCTCTGCACGCACCTCCCAAAAATTGTGACCACCGCAGAAGCCCCGCAGACGAGAGGGCTCTGATTGGTCCACTCTACATCCGCTGTACACGCACTTCCGCTTCCCTACTTTCCCGGTTTGGTTTGTTTTCACGACCGCCATTTTTAAAAACACGAGCGAAGATGGAGCAGCATGAAGAGCGGTTGATTGAGGAAGTACGTACATCTATACAACTCCAGTTCTAGTCATTATAAAAAAAAAAGAAGTTCTAGTCATTATAAGTAACCAGAGGATAAACACTCCACTAACCACACCCACCAACTACTCCTAGCGACTTCGCGCCCCCTTGCGTTGTGCCGGTGAATAACATCGCGCACGCCTATTACTCCCCGCTCAATGATAAATTACAACTGTCTGCAAAAAGCTATCTGCGAAAGCCTTGTCGCAAGAGCATGCAGAGGCCTTAACTCTACCTAACAGTGACAAGCTAATAAATAAAATACAAATTAAAGAGTTATAGAAAAACAATGTTGGGGTGGTGTGATGCTATTACAAGCCCAAAGTTGATTCTTTTCCAATAACAGGATATCCTGAAGTGTTTTTCCCTCTTAACATCTCATCTCTCATCTCATTATCTCTAGCCGCTTTATCCTTCTACAGGGTCGCAGGCAAGCTGGAGCCTATCCCAGCTGACTACGGGCGAAAGGCGGGGTACACCCTGGACAAGTCGCCAGGTCATCACAGGGCTGACACATAGACACAGACAACCATTCACACTCACATTCACACCTACGGTCAATTTAGAGTCACCAGTTAACCTAACCTGCATGTCTTTGGACTGTGGGGGAAACCGGAGCACCCGGAGGAAACCCACGCGGACACAGGGAGAACATGCAAACTCCACACAGAAAGGCCCTCGCCGGCCACGGGGCTCGAACCCAGGACCTTCTTGCTGTGAGGCGACAGCGCTAACCACTACACCACCGTGCCGCCCTCCCTCTTAACATTTTTCTTGTTAAATGTATCACTTATAAAAGCAATTAACCATAGTTCCTTCAGCAGTTTCTCTTTTGCTCTCTCCTTTGAGAGAGCAACGTTACTGAGAAATTCCCTCTGACTTTCCCATGTCAGAAACCTTAAGTGTTACAGCCTTAACTCTGACTGTTACAGTACTGACACTGGAGACTTCTTCCAAAAATGCTAAATAAATATCTCCTCAGGAAATGTTTTAACTTGGCAAATGTATTTGTCAAACATATTGAACATTTTAATCTGTTTATGTTGAGTGTCCAGATTACAAATTCCAGTGTAAGGTGTTAGTATAGAAACAATAATGTATTATGCTATCTTCAAGTCCTGTTGGAGATATTGTAATTACGAGGTGAATGCACATGAGTGCCACCACAAACTCTAGAACTCGTATTTTTCCATGAGCCTTGACTGTCTGAGTTGGAGGTAAGTCAATAACAAAAAGTCATGGTGGCCCCCATTACGTATAGCAGAGAGGAAAACTGTCGTGGTAGGCTAATTTAATCATGTTGATAGTTCAGATCTTTATTTTCTTTCAAGCAAACAAAAAATGCTTTCTCAAGTGATCCCAGTTTACAACCAAAACCACCTGAACTAAACAGGTCTAAAATTGGAGGCACAGTACTACATGACACACCCACTTTGCAGAGCCGTCATCTTGCACACTACACCAGCCTTATTAGAACTCTGGTTAGGGTTGGGAGGGTGTGCCGTGGGGTGAGGCAGGTGTGTCGTATAGTCTGCGAGACTGCAGATAAACCCTTCTCACTTGAGCACACATCACGTCATAATTACCATGTCTGGATGACGAGTACACACAAATTACTGAGGAGTGTGTGAAGGCAGCATTAGAGCAAGCGCCTTATTATAAAATCATCTTTTGGCTGCTCCCAATTAGGGGTCACCACAGCGGATCTTTCGTCTCCATTGCTCCCTGTCTTCCGCACCCTTCTCTACCACACCTGTCACTTTCATGTCCTCTCTCACCACATCCATGTATCTCCTCTTTGGCCTTCCTCATTTCCGTGTGCCTGGCAGCTCCATCCTCAACATTCTCCTTCCAACATGCTCTGCATCTCTTCTCAGTTTGTGCCCATACCATCTCAGTCTCATCTCTCTTAGTTCAATTCCCAAACTCTCCACATGTGCTGTCCCTCTGATGTGCTCGTTCCTTATCCTGTCCAACCTCCCATCACAAATCTCAACATCCTCAACTCCGCCACCTCCAACTTTGCCTCCTGTCTCTTCGTTAAGGGTACGGTCTCCAATCCATACATCACAGCTGGTCTCACTACTGTCTTATACATCTTACCTTTCACTTTTGCTGGGACTTTCCTATCGCAAATGACTCCCGAAATCCTTCTCCAACTGCTCCACCCTCTTCCTCACCTCACTATCGCAGCACCCATTTTCCTGCACAGTTGACCCCAGGTACTTGAATTCACCAACTTTCTTTACGTCTACTCCTTGCATCTTCACTACACTCTCATCCCCATTCTCATTGATGCACATGTATTGTTTTGCTCCTGCTCACCTTCATTCCTCTTCGTTCCAATGCATCCCTCCACCTCTCCAAACCCAACTCAACCTCCTTTCTGCTTTCACCACACATCACAATATCATCCGCAAACATCATGTTCCATCACTATGGCAAACAAGAAAAGCGCCTTATTATAAAATGGTTTCTCAAATCTGATTGGCTGAGCCATGGGTTCGAAGTTGTAAAACCTTCGGTATGCGTACACTTGTGGCCACATCACGATAAATGAATTATTAATACACAATGTTTTTAAAACAATAAAACTGTTACACTACAGCCATAACTCTGCCCATGTGATACCCTAACCTTTGCCCTTTGCGTTGCTCAGCAACCAGATCTTACTATTAATACACTCGACTGCGTGGCGGAAGAATAGGTGCAAATATTATTAGCAATTAAATAAAATGTCTTGAACCTTGGGATTTTACAATATTTGTTTTTATCACCGTTTTATAGGAGCAATAATCTACCCATAAGACATGTTACAATGAATTCAGTTCGGCTAAAAGGTGTTAATACTGCGCACACAGAGCACAACCGTGTTAAAGCTGTCGGATTAATTAGTAAACACTCGTTAACAGCTCGCAAAATCGATTGCAACTTGATAGTATCGCTTTTAATAAATAAGATGAGGTTAGCTTCGGCTAATCGACAGCTTGCTTAGTGATCTGCAGGAAAGGTGCACACTTTTATCTGACCTCGTGTAAGACGAGTTTGAGAAAATCCCGAGATAGAAGTTCAGGGTGAAGCAACAAGTCAGTTTCTGAGACATCTCCATCAGAATTCCTCATTTTCTCCTCCCGTCTATTCCTGCTGGAAGCCATTTCCACTTCCGGGAAAACACGGAAGTATCACTTAAAAAAAAAAAAAGTATTATTCGCCGATTAGCAACGCGCCTCCTACTGGCCTGGTGGAAAACCCCTATATAGCACTGTGCAAAAGTCCTATTAGGGTGACCAGACCATAGATTTACATAGAAGACTAGATTCCTCACCGCACCATCTTACCACAGACAAGGGGTATGAACATAGATATCCTATGGGTATGAAGACTTACGCAAGCACAGCCCAGCACTCACATTATGATTTAAAGGAAATCAAAGTACTGACTTTGATGACAAGATGATGTGTGTGTCTGTTTTAATTGTAGATGTTTATATCAGTATGTTTAGTTTTATTTTAACTGCACATTGGAGCCTAGTCAAATGAAATTTCAATCTTCTGTGCTAACATATATTGACTTTGACATGATAATCAGCTTTGAATGTTCTTTTTGTAAATGTAAAGATATCTTTTTATCCTTGGAAGTATAACCACGTGATTAATTAAATGCTTTTTTGTCACAAACTACCGTGAGTCGCTGTCACTGTTTTATACTATTACTTACTCGGGCAGTGCATTTGTTATTATGCTATGATGCGAGTTTACATTTGTTATTATGCTATGATGTGAGTGCATTAGGTTTCTGAGGTGGATGAAGTATTTCTGAAGTTTCAGAAGTGAGTAAGCTGTTTATTTAACTTTAGCTTCCCCTACGGCCCTATCACATGTAAAAATCTCATCTCATCTCATTATCTGTAGCCGCTTTATCCTTCTACAGGGTCGCAGGCAAGCTGGAGCCTATCCCAGCTGACTACGGGTGAAAGGCGGGGTACACCCTGGACAAGTCGCCAGGTCATCACAGGGCTGACACATAGACACAGACAACCATTCACACTCACACCTACGGTCAATTTTAGAGTCACCAGTTAACCTAACCTGCATGTCTTTGGACTGTGGGGGAAACCGGAGCACCCGGAGGAAACACACGCGGACACGGGGAGAACATGCAAACTCCACACAGAAAGGCCCTCGCCGGCCCCGGGGCTCGAACCCAGGACCTTCTTGCTGTGAGGCGACAGCGCTAACCACTACACCACCGTGCCGCCCACATGTAAAAATATTTTCACTAAAAATTGGAAATAAATTGTATGGTTATTTGTCCTAAGGCCGCAGTTATCCATAAGTATGCAGTGTTAGGCTTCTCACAGCATAGGAATTTCAGCATGCATCCTGTCTTACAGTCTGTAGTATACTGAAATATTTTCGCCAAGCTATGCGTATTTTTTTAAAGCATAAAATGATTATCTCATCTCATCTCATTATCTCTAGCCGCTTTATCCTTCTACAGGGTCGCAGGCAAGCTGGAGCCTATCCCAGCTGACTACGGGCGAAAGGCGGGGTACACCCTGGACAAGTCGCCAGGTCATCACAGGGCTGACACATAGACACAGACAACCATTCACACTCTCATTCACACCTACGGTCAATTTAGAGTCACCAGTTAACCTAACCTGCATGTCTTTGGACTGTGGGGGAAACCGGAGCACCCGGAGGAAACCCACGCGGACACGGGGAGAACATGCAAACTCCACACAGAAAGGCCCTCGCCGGCCCCGGGGCTCGAATCCAGGACCTTCTTGCTGTGAGGCGACAGCGCTAACCACTACACCACCGTGCCGCCATAAAATGATTATTCATCATTAATATCATAAATACATACTTCCGTTTGTTTTTTTATATAACAAACCAAACCAAACCGTTTGAATATCGATTGAAATTTGAGGAAGTTACGGTCATCTGAAAAGTACATATCGCTACCAACACAATGTAATGGGTAAGCCAGCTGTCTGAGGTAAGATGGCCGCCATGTGCGGACATTCGACTTTGTTGACGGGCAACGGGGACGAGGCATCTAGTCTTCTATGTAAATCTATGGACCAGACGTCCCGATTTGGGGTTGTGTGTCCCGAGTCCCGACAAAAGTCTGTCGGGACACGGATATGTCCCGGTTTTCGCCACTCGCGACGTTTGCGACTGAGCAGCATGGGAATCATTAGCGGAGAAATGTCTGCATTTACTCATCTCATCATCTCTAGCCGCTTTATCCTGTTCTACAGGGTCGCAGGCAAGCTGGAGCCTATCCCAGCTGACTACGGGCGAAAGGCGGGGTACACCCTGGACAAGTCGCCAGGTCATCACAGGGCTGTCTGCATTTACTATTTTGATGAATTGACAGGAATCGCAAACTTTCCTGGTTACTGCCCCCTGGCATGGGTGTTTATTTAGCCACATTATTCCAGACAACAGAACGGGTTGCCATGCAACAATAAAATAAACATTAACTGGCGCGAATGTTTGTCTAGCAGCTAGCAGCAGTAATGCCACAGCAATTATGCCGAAAAGAAAATGTACCTTTTCCAAAGATTTACAGGGCACCTACCCCTTCCTCCGAGAGGTGCAGAACAATGCGCACGAAGCCTACTGCACACACTGTAAGTGTTCCTTCTCCGTAGCCCACGGTGCTAACACCGATATACAGGATCACATTAAAACGGCTAAACACAAGCAAGGCTACTTTTCCTACTGGAAAAGATTCACTCTTCTTGTAAATATATGTAGGCTAATGCATTTTGTTTAGGGTGGGTGGATTGACAGTCGCCTTAGCTTCGTTCCTGTGCTTTGTTCTTGTACTGAGTTGGGTAGCCTATGTTGCAAATGCTGTGCGCTCCTGTGGGGGCTTCCCTCGGGCTGTTGCCCCTCTCCTCCTTTATTGCTGTTTTGTTTGAGTGTATATTCTCAAATCACTTGTCTCTTTTTTGTTTCTGTTTAACATACCATTCTGACAGTTTGGCCATAATGTGTTGAACAGCTTGTTGCAGCTTCCATTAAAGTGTTCACTTTTGTACACATCTTCTTGCTTTATTCATTCAGTTGTGGGGAATGGTTAGTAAGGTTGATTCTGACCTAGGCTATGTTGAGGTCACATATCTACTTTTTAAGTTCATGCTATAGTGCATACAATTTTAGAGATATAGCCTACATGTGCATCTGCATTCTTCTTGGTGTTCTCACAAACAGGTGAAATAAATCAGTTTAAATTTGGCCTATGGACATAGCCTGGCCTATTCTCAGCCATTACAAAATCTGTTGTCTGACCATAAATTAACTGATCTGCATACCACTATGCTACTAGATAACAAAATGCCTGTTTGTTTTATTTCATGTGAGATGTTGATAAATGTGAGCTTCAACAAAATGATAAGAGCACCTCTCTGTCACGTTTACGTAAAAAAAAGGTGTGTGTGCACGAGCATGGTCGCGCGCAAAAGTGTCCCGGTCTCGGACTAGGGAAATCTGGTCACCTATAGTTTTATGACTTCTACATGATCGAGTACAAAAATATTTCAGATTTCCAAACATTTCTTTAACATTAAATGTTACAACAAAATGCTTGTCAGTAAATAAATCAGCATATTACGTCATAGACCACTTTTCAGACAAAAAAAAAAAAAAACACATAATGAAGGCTGCTGTGTTTTGCTGCAAAAATAAGAAGCAAGTGACAGTCAAAGTCTCCTGAAGAACTGTGGCTGCTTCTGCAACACGCTCAGTAAACCTTACAGCTCAGTTTCTTATAAAACTATACAGTGGTGCTTGAAAGTTTGTGAACCTTTTAGAATTTTCCATAATTTCTGCATAAATATGACCTAAAACATCATCAGATTTTCACACAAGTCCTAAAAGTAGATAAAGAGAACCCAGTTAACAAATGAGACAAAAATATTCGACTTGGTCATTTATTTATTGAGGAAAATGATTCAATATTACATATCTGTGAGTGGCAAAAGTATGTGAACCTTTGCTTTCAGTATCTGGTGTGACCCCCTTGTGCAGCAATAACTGCAACTAAACGTTTGCAGTAACTGTTGATCAGTCCTGCACACCGGCTTGGAGGAATTTTAGCCCATTCCTCTGTACAGAACAGCTTCAACTCAGGGATGTTGGTGGGTTTCCTCACATGAACTGCTCGCTTCAGGTCCTTCCACAACATTTCGATTGGATTAAGGTCAGGACTTTGACTTGGCCATTCCAAAACATTAACTTTATTCTTCTTTAACCATTCTTTGGTATAATGACTTGTGTGCTTAGAGTCGTTGTCTTGCTGCATGACACACCTCTTGAGATTCAGTTCATGGACAGATGTCCTGACATTTTCCTTTAGAATTCACTGGTATAATTCAGAATTCATTGTTCCATCAATGATGGCAAGCCGTCCTGGCCCAGATGCAGCAAAACAGGCCCAAACCATGATACTACCACCACCTTGTTTCACAGATGGGATAAGGTTCTTATGCTGGAATGCAGTGTTTTCCTTTCTCCAAACATAACGCTTCTCATTTAAACCAAAAAGTTCTATTTTGGTCTCATCCATCCACAAAACATTTTTCCAATAGTCTTCTGGCTTGTCCACGTGATCTTTAGCAAACTGCAGATGAGCAACAATGTTCTTTTTGGAGAACAGTGGCTTTCTCCTCGCAAACCTGCCATGCACACCATTGTTGTTCAGTGTTCTCATGAACATTAGCCAATACGAGAGAGGCCTTCAGTTGCTTAGAAGTTACCCTGGGGTCCTTTGTGACCTCGCCGACTATTACACACCTTGCTCTTGGAGTGATCTTTGTTGGTCAACCACTGCTGGGGGGGGGGGGGTGGTAACTATGGTCTTGAATTTCCTCCATTTGTACACAATCTGTCTGACTGTGGATTGGTGAAGTCCAAACTCTTTAGAGATGGTTTTGTAACCTTTTCCAGCCTGATGAGCATCAACAACACTTTTTCTGAGGTCCTCAGAAATCTCCTTTGTTCGTGCCATGATACACTTCCACAAACATGTGTTGTGAAGATCAGACTTTGATAGATCCCTGTTCTTTAAATAAAACAGGGTGCCCACTCACCTGATTGTCATCCCATTGATTGAAAACACCGGACTCTAATTTCACCTTCAAATTAATTGCCAATCCTAGCGGTTCACATACTTTTGCCACTCACAGATATGTAATATTGGATCATTTTCCTCAATAAATAAATGACCAAGTATAATATTTTTGTCTCATTTGTTTAACTGGGTTCTCTTTATCTACTTTTAGGACTTGTGTGAAAATCTGATGTTTTAGGTCATATTTATGCAGAAATATAGAAAATTCTAAAGGGTTCACAAACTTTCAAGCACCACTGTAAAAGGGTAGTCACACCAAATACTGACTTTGTTTAGTTTATTACTGTGTACTGCACATTTTAATATTTTTCTTTTCAATACTAAGATTTAATTTATTTTTGAAGCCATCTTTATATTTCTTTGCATGTGCCTAAGACGTTTGCACAGTACTATCCATCCAACCATCCATTATCTACAGTATACTGCTTATTTGTCAGGGTCGTGGGGGAAGCTGGAGCCAGCCCCAGCTGACTTCAGGCAAGAGGTGTGGAAGAGCCCAGGCAGGTCACCAATCTATCACAGGAATACACAGAGATGAACAACCATTTACACTTTCATTCACACATCTTTGGACTGTGGGAGGAAACCAGCGCACCTGGATGAAGCCCACAAACGTGCAGTCTCTACACAGAAAGGTATGAGATTTTAACCTAAAACCTTTTATATTATATACATATATAGGATTTTACAACCATTTATATAGGTCTGGGATATTCAAATGAATATTACATTTTGTCATTCTTTGAACTGCTGAGTACATCTTCATTGACCATATGTTTAAACTTAATTTTACACAACTGAACATAAGCTATTTTCAATAACATTATGAGTAGTAAAAGTATCATATCTAATGCAGACAGCCTTTCAAAATGTAGATTTAATACAAATTATGGAGATCAGCAGTTTGTAAAGACAGTGAGTGGGGGAAATTAAAATAAATGAATCAAAACAATGGCATTCAGTACCTAAAAGCTTGTCAGTAATTTCAGTACTTGCTGACCTCTTAGTAAAATTCATTCATCTTCAGAAACCTTTTTTTTTTCCCCTTGTCAGTGTTCAGGTTGACTCAGAGCCAGGAGCACTGGGAGCAAGGAGGCAACACACACCAGATAGGATGCCAGTCTAATACAGGGCACTACACACACACACACACACACACACACACACACCTAGGGCAATTTGGTGTAGCCAATACACATACCAGCAGGTTTTCTGGAGGTGGGAGGACACCAAGAGGAAGAGGAAACCCAACGCTACTTGCTGTGCCACCATGCTGCCCTGTTAACAGACTTGGAGACTGCTAAACCTGCTCAAAAGCAAGATGTTGAACTCAGGATGCACAATCACAACTAAATGTTTTCTGATATATTTTCATGTCCATTGCTGGTTTTCCTTGGCTTAAAAAATATATTTATGAACTCAGTGCCTATTTATCTTCTAACATGACTTCTATAAAAATCTAAATGTGTAATTCCCTTACACTTTGAGAATGTATAGTCTTTGCAATATAGGTTTAATCATGAGGCATTGTTGCATTATTGCATTATTTTATTGCATTATTTCCATTCACATGGCACGATTCACAAGAACTGTTTTATTTGCCAATATCCATGGTTTAAAATTGTTGTGATTATTTCTATACATATAGCATTTTACAGAAACAGTGGCTTCCTTTGCTTGTACTGCAATGATGAAGTGTGACAAATAAAAATCTGATTGTCCATGCTGCTTTTCAGTGTTAGGTCAATTTAAAACATGGGGTTTTATTTGTTAAATAGTATGTTTTTTTTAACTGAAATGTACAGATTAAAAAATCCTCACCAGTAATTGTAAAGGATACAATAACTGGTATCGGTTGTTGAAATGAATGTGTAAGTGGCATTTCTCATTGTATCCCTTGCAGGTGTTGGTCAGGGAATGTAAATTATATGTTTCAGATGGACTTTGAACAAATGAAAGTCTGGCCACATTTCAATTTCCAAATTCAAACGCTAAACTGCAGACTGGGTCTCACTGCTACAGATATAAATATTGCTGGGTCTTATGCGTCTGTGACTTCGACCAGGGACCTTGGGGCAGAGCCTGTAGGTTTTGGGCATGAAATCTAAACAGGCTTCACGAAATTTGCGGATCCTCCAGCAGTAGATGACAGGGTTAAATACAGCCTTTAGGTAACTGAGCCACAGAGCCCCTATGCTGACTGGATAAAATGCTGGACTGAAGTAGAAGCGGCGACTGAAAACGGCCAACAGGCTCACTACTGTATGAGGCAGCCAACACACTGAGAAGCCAATGAAGAGGATGAGGATAGTGGTGAAGGCCCTGGTTTTGAAACTCATGTCCACGTTGACCTGTGGGGGGCGCTGGAGACCTGTAAGACCCAGCTTGAGCCCTGCACAGTCTTCAGCAACATGGGTGTGAATGCGCAGCGCATTTCTCCTCACTGTGTTCAGAATGCACATGTAGGAATATAGCATGACACTAAATGGAACAAAGAAAACTGCCACTGCTAACAGCACCATGTAACCCCGTTCCGCCAGTGAGTCACTATATCCCAAGATGCACTGGGGCACCCGTTCCACGATGATACCAGTTCTCCAGCTTACAATTGATGGAAGTGCCACACAGAAGGACAAAGCCCATGAGGCTGCGATCAGAACTTTGGCACGATGTGGTGTTAACTTGTCCTGCCTCTGCACAATGATGAGAAAGCGATCCACACTGATGATGAGCAAGATGGAGACACCCTCCAGGACAAAGAACCAGTAAAGCATGACAGAGGCTCGGCAGAATCCTACTCCGAAACTCCAGTCCGTGGAGGCCACAGTCACAGCAGTGAAAGGCATACACAGCAGAGAGAGCATAATGTCTGAGAAGGCTAGCGTGGCTAGAAGCAGGTTGATAGCTGATCGCATTGCTGGCTTCTGATAGACGATCAAACACACTATTGAATTGCCTAAGAAACCAATGGTGATCATGAAGATCATGATGCCGGCCAAAGCCACCCTAACCACAACAGGAATTAAACCAGCCTCAACCTCCTGCCGCTCAGGCTCTGCTGGTCCAAGCAGGCCACATTGTTCCAGAGAACTGGCATTGCATACAGACATGGCAGAGGCTACCAAGCAATATCAGTCCCTGCTTGAAGAGTCAGCGCTAATCCTTTGCCATGGTCCACTGATCAGTCCTTTTGGCAATCTATAATTAAAATAACCTAAGACAAAAGAAATTATGAAGCATATGTACAGTATATTAGTACAATTCTGCATTTATATCATCCTGTAAATCATAAGGAAACAGGTCGCATCTTTTTCTATTGTGTGTGATTGCTATTATGCTTATACTGATTTTCTATGTTTAGGTATGGGTCTAAAGAGAAATTTTACAAACTGACTATGGACATGATGTGTTTTCATAGCATTACTTTAACCCTAGACTCGGCTGTTTTTTTTTTAAATCATCAGATTATAAATATGGTTTAATATCATTAACTGCTTGGCCTGTGATATAGCTAGTGTTCAAGGTTTAAAAAAAAAAAAAAGTATGAAAAGACTGTCTCTTTACAACACAGCTACACTGAACTGCAAATCCTGAAGGTTGGTGTAACACAGAGGCTCTTTTCTGAATGCATGTTGCCTCATTTTCTCTAGTTCCCCCCCATTTGACTTAATTTATTTTTGTTAGAATCACTGCATCATAAAACATGTTCTTGCTGAAACAGTTCATTGAATGAACATGATAAGAACATAAAAAAATTAATCACTGATAATTAAACACAGTTTATCTTGGTCTAAATGAGTATTCCCAAGAAGAAAGACCATTCAAATTAGGATTAATGTTTATCTAGCAGATAATAAATAAATACTTAATTAAAATGTGTTCAGCACTCATTTGACTAATGAGAAAAGGAAAATGTAAAAATGTTAATTCATCACTTAAGACTAACATTTCTTTAGCCTCATTCTTACAAAATAGACCTGAAACATGACACAGATCTATATTCAGTATACCAAAATTATACATTTGTGACATTTGAATAAGAAATCTTATAACTACTCTGAGTGAATGTTATGAAAAACAGGATGTGATGCATGCCTAAAAACAGACAGACCATGACATAGTTTAGATAAAATACAAATATTCTACACACACTCACCCAATTGATACTCCCGTTCCCATGGTTACTGTGATGACAGGAAGGTCATTTAGTGCTATGGAGAAAAATGCAAGAGAGTTCAACACCCTCCTCTCATACACGCAGAGTCAAATACCTTAAAGTTAAAAATATCCAAGGACCTGTAGAGAGCGAAAGAAGCAGAATACTGTTCATCAACCCCCCATCAAATACACCAAAAAATCATGAGAATAATTTGAGGGCTGAAACAATTGATCAACGATGTCAGTAACTTGGATGACGATTGTTGGCAATACTAGTTCAACTGATGTATCGGTAGTAACTTCACTTCATTGAAGGAGAAGAACGGTAATGGATACACATTAAGAAGCTTGGGCAGGATTGAATGTAGCACGCAAGAGCTATTTAAAAATTCATTTTTCAAAGATTACCCTATAGTTGGTGAAAAGTGCTAACTGCAAAGTCATTTGAAATTTTCAAATGTTTTATTGTGCATGGCATTTTCCTATGTGGGTGGCACGGTGGTGTAGTGGTTAGCGCTGTCGCCTCACAGCAAGAAGGTCCGGGTTTGAGCCCTGTGGCCAATGAGGGCCCTTCTGTGCGGAGTTTGCATGTTCTCCCCGTGTCTGCGTGGGTTTCCTCTGGGTGCTCCAGTTTCCCCCACAGTCCAAAGACATGCAGGTTAGGTTAACTGGTGACTCTAAATTGACCGTAGGTGTGAATGTGAGTGTGAATGGTTGTCTGTGTCTATGTGTCAGCCCTGTGATGACCTGGCGACTTGTCCAGGGTGTACCCCGCCTTTTGCCTGTAGTCAGCTGGGATAGGCTCCAGCTTGCCTGTGACCCTGTAGAACAGGATAAAGCAGCTAGAGATAATGAGATGAAATGATGAAAGACGCTTTAGAAACTGATTCAAATGTGCAAGATAGTCTTGCACCCTGATTGGTTCAGAAAACGTGAATGACAAATGTTGTGAACTTGAATGGCTTCCGAAGTATGAATTTGGCCCTATATATTATAAACAAGTAATCGTATGGTTCCTCGTAAAATTAAGGATCAATTTCACTCGTGATCGTCGCTTTGCGACTCGGGCGATTTTCAAAACTTCGAAATCACTTGTGAAATTAATCCTTAATTTTACTTGGCCCCATACGATTACCTATACTAATCTCTTGACTAGGGACATTACATGTTTCCCCCTTATGGATAAAAATGAACTTGGAGCTTACAACAGCCACAGAGCAAAGACTTTGTGACTATGAATATATCTCTTTTTTTATGCAAGTTACTGGTCCTAAGAATGTTCTACACTTATACAGCTAACAGATTAGTTCAATCTTTGTTGGTTCAATCAGAAAGAGCATAATTTATAAGGTGTAACAAAGCTGACATTTTCAAGGTAGCACTTGTTTGCACAAATCTGCAATATCCTTTAAATTTTTCATAAAATATTCATTAAATGATAAAATAAAAGTCTCAGCTGAAAGCTAGAAACCTTTCATTAAGCTACTTTTTTCATATATCCATCCAATAAACAAGGGAATTATAATTTTGTGGTTTCAAAAGAGAGGTTACTTGTGAACACACCCATTACCACACAAGACTCGATGTTAAAAACTTCTCTCGGTATCTAGCAAGGTAACTTTTCTTTAGCAGTAGACAACTGCAAATGAGAGTTGATTTTCAATATTTTTAGGCTATATCTTGGCACAACTCAATGTGTCAGGGAGACATTTTAACTTAAGTAATTTCTTAATCCTAGAAGCTTATCCATATCTTAAATTAACTATGATTAAATGTAAGCATAGCTACATTACAAAATGTGTGACACAGAAATTAAATAGGTAGCCTTCCAATTCACTTAGTGCTCTGAACGTCAAGTCTAGAGGTAAACACTTCTGGTCGTGACAGATGCTCATTTGTGAAGGTGTATCTATGGTAATTCTGTGTTGTTTGTGGTGATTATTTTTACTCTTAAAGAAACTAATCTATCAACATTCATCTCATCTCTTTATCTCTAGCCGCTTTATCCTTCTACAGGGTCGCAGGAGCCTATCCCAGCTGACTACGGGTGAAAGGCAGGGTGCACCCTGGACAAGTCACCAGGTCATCACAGGGCTGACACATAGACACAGACAACCATTCACACTCACATTCACACCTACGGTCAATTTAGAGTCACCAGTTAACCTAACCTGCATGTCTTTGGACTGTGGGGGAAACCGGAGCACCCAGAGGAAACCCACGCGGACACGGGGAGAACATGCAAACTCCACACAGAAAGGCCCTTGTCGGCCACAGGGCTCGAACCCGGACCTTCTTGCTGTAAGGCGACAGCGCTAACCACTACACCACCGTGCCGCCCTCTATCAACATTAAGACAGAAAATAATCCTGATTAGATCTTTGAATAATAAATGACCAAATAATATTAGAAAGTTTACACTAGCGAGGCACTTTTTTGTGTTGGCTAGAACATATGCCTCTTGACTACAACTGTTTTGCATTAGAGTAGATATGCCTGATTTTGTCCTAATCTGAAGTACATTTCCAGACCAAATCCATCACCGTAGCCTGTTACGATGCACTGCTCATTATTCTACTACCTATGTATATATAGGAGCAAGCTCTGAGCATACAGTAAGGTCAGAGATCCCGGACATTCACAACAATCCAGTCATTATGGCCTTAATCACACAATGACATTATTTCCAGCAACATTTGCATGCACACACACACAGGGGTAGGGTCTACCTGAACACCAGCATATCATTCAGAAAAGCCACTTAAATGGTTGCTGCATCATGTTATCAACTTGTTGCGTAGAAACCAGAGATAATGCTAGCTGTATGGCTGAAGAGACCTACAGTATAATTGCCTCATGAAAACGAGTTAAACATGCTTGTCTGTATGCACAAGGCTTTTAATCTTCATTCAGCTGCAGTATGTCTCACTTGTTGCGTTATTTATTCCATTGACCAGGAACAGATATAAACAACACCTTATAAAAAAAAGGCATGGAAAGATAAGGCATATTTGAAAATTATCGATCACTATCGCTGTATCAGATTATGATGTGATTAAATTTTGCTTCATTTCATTTCAGCACGACGTCTAAGGTGCACGCGCTTCACTGATTTTAATAGAAGTGTCTCGTGACTGCGCGTTAAAGATGCGACGTGGAAAGTAACACGAATGCGTGTCGCTCATTAGGCAAAATGATACAAATCAATGGCACATAATCGCGCTCTCTAAAATGAATCCACGCAGTGCGTTGTTCTGCATGGATCCTGCTGTACTCTGAAGCCAATATATGAAACACCATAGAAAACATCGCCATGGTTTAGAAGCCTGCGCGTTTAACATTACACAACACTGATGCAAAGAAATTAAAAACACACAATACCTCTTTTTCCAACGATATAAAATAATGCAGATCGTCGTCTTTAACTGGTTGTTAAGCTATAGAACGCTGATCTCTCTCTTTTAAGCTATAGATCTCTCTCTCTCTCTCTCTTTAATTTTCCGCTCAGGAACCAGAGCTCCATCAGTCTACACCTGTTCCTGTCTCCCAAACCAGCACCGAGGCAGGGAAAAGGGAAAAAAAAAACAGTCAAACAAACAAAAAACCTTTGATATAGCTGGCAATGTGGCACCGTTTGCTTTATTAAAACTGCTTTCAGGCCCATCATTCAGATAAAAAGAAAAGAATATATGATTAGTCCCTATGAAAGGGCTTGTGTGTGGGGCGTTTACTCACCAGCGTTCACTTTAATATGTGAATAAAAGTCCATACCAGGTTTTATGGCAGTGGGGAACGTGAACCATTGGCCATCACGCCTGATGGCTGTCACTAGGGAAACCATTCAGTCTCCATCCAGTCTATGAAACTGTCAGCAGTACACTTTGTACTCTCTGACGTCACATTGTGACATAGGAAGACCCACACAGCATGATTCTCACTCACACACATATACACAAGCCCCATGATCACACTCTCAAGTGATTTAAAATATTCCATCCATTATTTGTAGCTGCTTATCCTGTCCTACAAGGTTGCAGGCAAGCTGGAGCCTATCACAGCTGACTATGGGTGAGAGGCGGGGTACACCCTGGACAAGTCGCCAGGTCATCGCAGGGCTGACACCCATTTACACTCACAGCTGCGGTCAATTTAGAGCCACCAATTAGCCTAACCTGCATGTCTTTGGACTGTGGGGGAAACCAGAGCACCCGGAGGAAAACCCACGCAGACACGGGGAGAACATGCAAACTCCGCACAGAAAGGCCCTCGTTGGTCATGGGGCTCGAACCCGGACCTTCTTGCGGTGAGGCGACAGCGCTAACCACTACACCACCGTGCCGCCGATTTAAGATGGTTTTAAGTTTTAATTATGGGCTGCAGTTTAACAAATTACATATTAATGCTAAATTTTAATGAGAGAATGTGCCATGCTGTCTGAAATCCAAAACTATAGAAATGAAAGAGGATTAAAGAAAGAGCATTAATTATTTGGGATGCAGAAGTGATTCAGTAACTGAATTCCCTTCTACACAGAAGAAGTAAATGTTTAATTAATCAATCAAAACCCTTTTTTTACCTTTTAAAATTAAAATTTAATTTTTAAATTTAGCCGTGTAAACTTTATTGCTCTATTGTTGGTGAAGGTCTACAACAGAGTGAAGACCAAAAGTCTACATGTGAACACACCTTTGGTGGTATGGAATGATACAGAAAAAAAAAACAGCGCTTGTAATTCAATTTTATCACTATATTAACAGTACAATTAAGTTACTTATTGCATTATAATGCTACCAATTTATACTTCATACTACACTTATATATATATATATATATATATATATATATATATATACACACACACACATACACATTATCTCATCTCATTATCTCTAGCCGCTTTATCCTGTTCTACAGGGTCGCAGGCAAGCTGGAGCCTATCCAAGCTGACTACAGGCGAAAGGCAGGGTACACCCTGGACAAGTCGCCAGGTCATCACAGGGCTGACACGTAGACACAGACAATCATTCACACCTACGGTCAATTTAGAGTCACCAGTCAACCTAACCTGCATGTCTTTGGACTGTGGGGGAAACCGGAGCAAACCCACGCGGACACGGGGAGAACATGCAAACTCCGCACAGAAAGGCCCTCGTTGGCCACGGGGCTCGAACCCGGACCTTCTTGCTGTGAGGCGACAGCGCTAACCACTACACCACCGTGCCGCCCTACACATTATCTGTAGCTGCTTATCCTGTCCTACAGGGTCGCAGGCAAGCTGGAACCTATCCCAGCTAACTATGGGCAAGATGAAGGATACACCCTGGACAAGTCGCCAGGTCATCGAAGGGCTGACACATAGAGACAAACAACCATTCACACTCACATTCACACCTATGGTCAATTTAGAGCCACCAATTAACCTAACCTGCATGCTTTTGGACTGTGGGGGAAACCGGAGCACCCGGAGGAAACCCACGGGGAGAGCATGCAAATTACACACAGAAAGGCCCTCGTCAGCAGCTGGGCTCGAGCTATGAGGCGACAGTGCTAACCACTACACCACCATGCCGCCCTATATATATGTGTGTATGTGTGTGTGTAAAAAACACATCTTTATGTTGGGACAATGAGGAACATGGAGACAGGTGCTGCAATTCAAGGTGCATTTTTATTTTCTACTTTCACTTTTCAGTGACGACTAATGGTCTGGGACAAAACAGGCCCCAGCCCTCTGTCCGCCGTGCCAGTCTGCAAAACAAAAGGGAGAGAATGTCAGGAGTGGGTCTCCACACAAAACTGCTTTACCTTACCTTTCTTTCTTGCACCTCGTGGCACATAGGGCCTTCACAGAGCTCTTCCACCTTTTTCTATAGGCTGCCATGATCTGCACCTCGTCCCATGAGTTCCACCCTGCTTCTCTCCTTTCTTGCTCTATAGTCTGTCTCCATGTTGTTTTTGGTCTTCCTCTTCTTCTTTTTCCTTCTGGTGCCTAGGTCATTGCCACACTACAATCGTTATCACAAGCTTGTCTGAGAATATGGCTAATCACTCTCCATCTGTGAAGTTTCACCTCTTTGCTGAGTGGTTTCTCGCTTGCTCTTTCTAGCACTTCATGTGTACTGACATGATCTTGCCATCATATGTGGAGGATTCTTCTCAGACATTTGTTGTTATACATGTCAATTGCTTTTTGTCTCTATTCATCTTCCATGTTTCACACCCATATAACAAGACAGGCAACACTAGTGTCTTACACAGTCTTAGTTTTGTTTTTCTCGAGACATTTTTAGAGCTCCAAATTCTCTCAAGTCCAGCAAAAGCCCCCCTCACTTTTGAAAGTCCTGTTTTTAAGATCCTTTATTCCACCTCCCTCCTTACACAATGTAGCTCCTAAATAAGTGAACTCATCGACATCCTCAATATCCTGATGGTTGATCATTATCTTTGCTTGGTTCCTTGCATTTATCCTCAGCACCTTTGTCTTTTCCAGAATAATTTTGAGTCATACCTGTCTGACTTCTTCATCCAGTTTTGCCGTTTTGTCTTAAATATGTTGTTTAGTATCACTGTAAAAAATGTCTGTAAAATTAACAGTGAATTTATGTAAAATCATGGCATAAAAAAACTGTAAATACACAAACAATGAAGCAGTGTGTGTAATTTACATCAATATACTGTAAAACTTCTAACCAAATACCACTGTTAATTTGACAGTAAGAATATGTTGAATTGATCATATTTTTTTGTAGAATTTACAAATTGTTGTAGTTTAAACACAGACAAACTGTAATACTAAAACAGAATGTGATAGTTAAAATTACATCATTGCCCTGTTAAAAAAATAAAAAAATGGCTGCCATCGTGGCTCAGTTGACTAAGGCACCATACCATGAATCCGGGGACCTGGGTTTGATTCCAACCCAAGGTCATTTCCCAATCCCTCCCCGTCTCTCTCTCCAGCTCATTTCCTGTCTCTACACTGTCCTATCCAATAAAGGTAAAAAAAGCCCCCCCAAAAATATCTGTCTAGTAGATCATTGCTTGTAACCATTTCGAATCATTGTTTACTGTACAATGAATATCCGTAAAATTAACAGTTATGTATTGATTATTGTACATTGAATACCTGTAAAATTTACATTTAGTTATCATTAATTGTACATGGAATCCCAGTGAAATGTACAAGTTATTCTGTAATGTTGTTTACATTTCACTGTATTTTTAACAGGATTATTCTGGCAACCACAGCTGCCAGTGTTTTTCCGTAAAAACAACGGATTTTTTTTTACAGTGTAGAAGAAAGCAGGACTATATCTCATCTTATCTCATTATCTCTTTCTATTTCTTCTTGTCCGCCTTTACACTTCACCTTCTTTTTCACGTACTCTGTTCTAAGCTGCCCCTTGACCCTTTTTGATCGAGCACTCAGGATCTTCTTGTTAATGTTCTCTCATTGGTTTATAAGGCTCCACGTCTTCAACATCTTCAACGTCTTCAACATCTCATCTCATTATCTCTAGCTGCTTTTATCCTGCTCCACAGGGTCGCAGGCAAGCTGGAGCCTATCCCAGCTGACTACGGGCGAAAGGCGGGGTACACCCTGGACAAGTCACCAGGTCATCACAGGGCTGACACATAGACACATACAACCATTCACATTCACACTTATGGTCAATTATAGAGTCACCAGTTAACCTAACCTGCATGTCTTTGGACTATGGGGGAAACCGGAGCACCCGGAGGAAACCCACGCAGACACGGGGAGAACATGCAAACTCCGCACAGAAAGGCCCTCGTTGGTCATGGGGCTCGAACCCGGACCTTCTTGCTGTGAGGCGACAGCGCTAACCACTACACCACCGTGCCGCCCCCGTCTTCAACATATCCTCATTTTTCAGCTTGGCTATATCATACTTCACTCTACTTCTTTTCTTTTTCTTTGGCAGTTTCCTCAGTCTCAACTTGACCATTGCAGACTTTGTGACCACAGTGGCAGGGGTGATAGCGTTCCGGCGCCGCGCCGGATTTCCGGCGTACTGTGGCTGGGGAAAAAAAAAATCTAGTTCGCCCATTGTCCTGTGTCATTCTGAGATGCGCAGATGGACAGTAAAGGGAATTCGCATGATATGGAACTAGTGGGAAAAAAGTGCCGTCACAGCACGAATTAGACCCTTGGAGGGTCTAATTCGTGCCATGACGGCACTTTTTTCCCACTAGTTCCATATCATGCGAATTCCCTTTACTGTCTATCTGCGCATCTCAGAATGACACAGGACAATGGGCGAACTAGATTTCTTTTTTTTCCCCAGCCACGGTACGCCAGAAATCCGGCGCGGTGCCGGAACGCTATCACCCCTGCAGTGGACAAGTGGTCACTTCCACTGTCTGCAGATCTGTAGACTCTTGTATCCTTCAAGGAATTTCTGAACCATTTTCCAATTAACACATGATATATCTGTGTAACGGTTCACTAGGCGTGGGTGGAGCACAGAGGACGGCAGGACAGAGATCAGGTTTGCAAAAAGGCTTTATTGCCACACTTTTCAGTGAACAATTCTGTACTGGCTAGACAGACACACACACAGCCAGTATCTAGTCCGGAGATGAGCTCCTCTGCTCTCGCTCTCCCTCCTTAAGTAGGGCGTGGTCACTGGGAAGACACACAAACACAGGTTAATTGCCGTCAGGTGTAGTGATTCTGCCACTTACCTTCCCTGACTCCGCCCTCCTGTCACAGACTGGCGCTTGACCACGCCCCCGCTGCCACATACCCCCACCGCCCGACTCAGGCCGGGCGGTCGTCCGGCCTGCAGCCAACTTCCCCCCCCTTGATGGGAGAGGAAGTCCGCCACGACCATCTGCGCCCCCAGCCTGTGGACCACCTTAAAATTGAAGGGTTGGAGTGCCAGATACCAATGGGTGATCCGCGCGTTGGCATCCTTCATGCGGTGGAGCCACTGGAGGGGCGCGTGGTCCAAACAGAGGGTGAAAGGGTGCTCCAGCAGGTAGTAGCGGAGGGCGAGGACCGCCCACTTGATCGCCAGACACTCTTTCTCGATCGTGCTGTAGCGTCCCTCATGCACTGACAGCTTCCTGCTAATGTACAGGACAGGGCGGTCCTCTCCCTCCACCTCCTGGGACAAAACCACCCCCAGCCCTCTGTCCGACGCATCGGTCTGCAACATAAAAGCGAGAGAAAAGTCAGGGGAGTGTAATAGTGGCCCCCCACACAGTGCAGCCTTTACCTCAGAGAAAGCCCGCTGGCATTGCTCCGCCCGCTGGCATTGCTCTGTCCACTGGACCGGATCTGGTGCCCCCTTTTTAGTGAGATCCGTCAGCGGGCTGGTGACGTCCGAATAATTAGGTATAAACCTATGATAGTAGCCAGCCAGCCCCAGGAACTGTCTCACCCCCTTTTTGATCTTGGGCCTCAGGCAGGCCGCAATTGCTGCTGTCTTGTTAATTTGGGGACGCACCTGCCCGTTGCCCAAGTGGAAGCCCAGATACCGTACTTCCACCCGCCCAATCGCACACTTCTTTGGGTTGGCTGTGAGACCCGCTCGCCTCAGCAACTTAAGGACGGCCCTCAAGTGTTGTAAGTGCCGCTGCCAGTCATTACTATAAATGATGATATCGTCGAGGTATGCGGCCGCATAGGTGGCATGGGGGCGGAGGACCCTGTCCATCAGCCGCTGAAACATAGCAGGTGCGCCAAACAGCCCAAATGGAAGTGTGACGAATTGGTGCAAGCTGAACAGTGTGGAAAAGGCCGTTTTTTCCCAGGATAATGGAGTCAAGGGGATCTGCCAATAACCCTTTTTTAAATCCAGCATTGAGTAAAAACGAGCCGTGCCTAGCCGATCGAGCAACTCATCAATACGAGGCATTGGGTATGCATCAAATTTAGCCACCGCGTTGACTTTTCTATAGTCCACACAGAACCGGACCGACCCGTCGGCCTTGGGTACCAAGACCACCGGGCTGCTCCAGTCACTGTGGGACTCCTCAACGATGTCCATTTCGAGCATGGCCTCGAGTTCTTCCCTAACCGCTTTTTTCTTGTGCTCGGGTAACCTGTAAGGGCGGCTATGCACTACCACCCCCGGGGGCATCTCAATGTGGTGCTCTATGAGGTTGGTGCGGCCAGGCAGGGGTGAGAACACGTCCGAAAACTCGGTCTGCAACTGAGCAACCTCCGCGAGTTGGGTCGGGGAGAGGTGGTCTCCACAGGGGACCGGAGAGGTACGCAATGCCAATGTTCCCTTTTGCACCTCCGGCCCCAGCTCCGCCTTCTCCAGAACCACCGACGCCAACGCCATGGGGACCTCCTCGTTCCAGAGTTTGAGTAGGTTGAGGTGGTAAATCTGTAGCGCCCCACCCCTATCCGTTCGCCTCACCTCATAGTCAACGTCCCCGACTCGCCGTGTGACCTCAAAGGGTCCTTGCCACTTGGCGACTAATTTGGAGGTCGATGTGGGCAACAGTACGAGTACTTTCTCTCCCGGTGCGAACTCCCTAAGGCGCATACCCTTGTCGTACAGGCGGGCTTGTCGTTCTTGGGCCTGCCGCAAATTCTCCTGAGTTAGGTGCGTGAGCGTGTGGAGTTTTGCGTGCAGGTCAATAACGTATTGGATTTCGTTTTTACTTGGTGAAGGTCCCTCCTCCCAATTTTCCCGCAGCATGTCTAGGATGCCGCGCTGCTTACACCCGTATAACAATTCGAATGGGGAAAACCCCGTGGAGGCTTGGGGGACCTCTTGCACTGCAAAGAGCAAGGGTTCGAGCCATCTATCCCAATTATGTGCGTCCTCACTTACGAATTTTTTAATTATGTTCTTGAGGGTGCGGTTGAACCGTTCAACTAAACTGTCCATTTGTGGGTGATACACGCTGGTGCGGATCGGCTTAATACCCAATAACCCATACAGTTCGTTCAGTGTACGTGACATAAACGAGGTGCCTTGGTCAGTCAGAATCTCTTTCGGGATTCCAACTCGGGAGATAACGTGGAAGAGTGCCTCCGCAATACTGCGTGCTGAGATATTGCGAAGAGGCACTGCTTCCGGGTATCGCGTTGCATAGTCCACTAGAACTAATATAAAGCGGTACCCTCGTGTTGACCAATCTAATGGCCCGACGAGATCCATCCCAATTCTTTCGAACGGGGTCTCGATTAACAGTAGAGGGCGCAAAGGCGCTTTTGGAATGGCCGCTGGATTTACTAACTGGCATTCCTGGCACGCCGTACTCCACCTACGGACATCGCCGCGAATCCCCGGCCAATAGAACCGGGCCATTATTCGGGCTAGTGTTTTATCCTGCCCTAAGTGTCCAGCCATGGGATTAAAGTGAGCCGCCTGGAATACCAATTCCCGGCGGCTCTTTGGAATTAAAAGCTGCATGACTCGCTCTTTAGTTTGAGTGTCCTGCGTCACTCGGTATAACCTATCCTTCATAATCGCGAAGTGAGGGAAGGACGGGGTGGCGTTCGGCGGGAGCGTTTGACCATTGATTACTCTCACTTGGTCAAACGCATGCCTCAGAGTCTCGTCTCGCGACTGTTCTAATGGGAAATCTGCGAGGGATTCCCTAATAGAGAGAGGAGGAGCCAGCGGCTCCTCACTCTGATGCGGAGATGACGTAGACGGCTCTGTGACAGCTGCTCCCGCCAAAGCAACACCGAGACCTCCCCCTGTTAAATGGCAGGACCCACTCTTCACTAAATGTGTCATTAAATTCCGAAATCCCGGCCAATCAGTCCCCAAAATTAAAGAGTGGGTAAAGCGAGGATTAACCGCCGCCTTCACTATGGCTTTTTCCCCTCTGAAAAAAATGTGGCCCGACACCAAAGGGTAGCGGTGAACATCCCCGTGCACACACAACACCTTCACCCCCTGTGCTCCCCCCAATGCCTCGTTTTGAACCAGGCTTTGGCGAATTGAGGTCTGATTACAACCAGAATCCACCAATGCCTGATATGTAGCCCCTTGGATACTCACCAGTATGCGATACGCTCCGGCCCGATCGAGGGCGGCCTCTGGTGCGTTGGGGATCCGAACCACCGTGCCCACTTCCATTGCCATGCACTGCTGTTGAAGATGGCCCGGCTCCCCGCAGCGCCAGCAAACCGGCCCGGGCTTTCCCTCTGCACCGGTGTTCTGGGGCTCACTCACCTGAGGTGGGGGAGAGACAGACACAGAAGGGAGAAACGGGAGGGCACCGTGGGTGCGGCGGGCCAGATGGGGTGGCGCTGGCCCCCGTCTCTGTGGTGGGGGAATGGGGCGAGGACAGGACACAGAAGGAGGAGGAGAGAGAGAGCGAGAGAAGAGGAGAGAAGAGAAGACGCCGTCTGCTGTCCTGCCGCTGGAACAGCCGCCAAATGATCCTCCACCAGCTCGACTGCCTGATCCAGCGACGCCGGGCGGTGGCACTGGACCCACTCCGTGGTTTCTGCTGGTAGGCGAGCGATGAATTGTTCCAGCACCACCTGGTCGATGATCCCCTCGGCGTCGCGGTTGTCGGCCCTCAACCACTGCCAGCAGGCATCTCAGAGCTGTTGGCCAAACATGAACGGCCGGCCGACTTCCTCCAAGTGCAAAGCACGGAAGCACTGGCGCTGTTGCTCTGGCATGCGCCCCACGCGCTGGAGGACGGCCCGGCGGAGGTCCACGTAGGCCAGCCGGCGGTCGGCAGGGAGCTGTAGCGCGGCCAGCTGTGCCTCTCCCGTTAGGAGGGGGAGAAGGCGCGCCGCGCGCTGCTCCATCGGCCACCCCGAGGCTTCTGCGACTTGTTAGAATAGCATGATGAAAGCCTCGGGGTCGTCCTGCAGACCCATCTTGGTAACGGTGAGGGGAGACGGGCCCGCAGCCGGAGCGCTGGCGGACCCCGCCGACGCGAGGAGGTGCCGGAACGCCTCGCGGTCTTCCTGCTGGGCCAGCACCAGGGCTTCGAAGCGTCGCTCCTGTTCCTTCCGGAGGGTGACGAGCTCCTGGTGCTGGCTTTGCTGGGCCATGGTGAGGGCGTGGACCAGGTCGGCGAACGGGGAGGACTCCATGGGGCTGATCTGCTGGTGCTCCACTCTGATCCCGGGTTTCGGCACCACTGTAATGGTTCACTAGGCGTGGGTGGAGCACAGAGGATGGCAGGACAGAGATCAGGTTTGCAAAAAGGCTTTATTGCCACACTTTTCAGTGAACAATTCTGTATTGGCTAGACAGACACACACACAGCCAACGTCTAGTCCGGAGATGAGCTCCTCTGCTCTCGCTCTCCCTCCTTAAGTAGGGCGCAGTCACTGGGAAGACACACAAACACAGGTTAATTGCCATCAGGTGTAGTGATTCTGCCACTTACCTTCCCTGACTCCGCCCTCCTGTCACAGACCGGCGCTTGACCACGCCCCCGCTGCCACAATCTGGTTCTTTGTCTTCCTGTCTGGAGAAACCCACATTACTTTGTGAATGGTTTTGTGTGGGAACAGTGTTCCTGTTATTCCTAGCTCATTCATATTGCACATCTTGCAAAGTCTTTCTCCATCATCATTCCGTACTCCCAGCCCATGTCTACCCTATGATTCTTTTGTAATCCTGGTTTTGATCTCCGACCATAGCATTCATGTCCCTAGTGACAATTAGCATGTCATGTGCATGCCGTTCATCCTTTCATCTACGTCTTGCAGCCTAGTGTAGAATTCATCTGTTACTTGTTCATCTGCAGCCTCTGGGGGTGTATAAATATGTATGAATGTTAGCTTTGTGTGTTTGTAATAGTATCTTGCTTGGATTACCCTCTCACTAATTGGGGTCCATTCTATTAAAGCTCCTGCTGCTCTTTTTGACATTAGTATGCCCACTCCTTCTCTGTGGTTATCATTGTCTCTTCCAGAATGAATAAAGGTTTTTCTATTTGCAAGTTGTACTTCCCTTGCCCCGTCTAAGGTCTTTCACTGATGCCCATGATGTCTATACCCCTCTGTGGCAGTGGGGGTATGGTCAAGTGTCGGTCTGTGACCGGAGGGTGGAGTCAGGGAAGGTAAGTGGCAGAATCACTACACCTGATGTCAATTAACCTGTGTTTGTGTGTCTTCCCAGTGACCACGCCTGATATAAGGAGAGAGAAAGCAGAGGAAGAGAGCTCTCTCCCCAACCAGATGGCTGATGTGTGTGTGCATGTGTCTGAGAGAGTGAAAACACTGAAAAGTGTAAATAAAGAGTTTTTGGAAACTCAGTTCTGGCCTGCCGTACTTCTGTGCTCCACCCACCCGTGCAAAGTTCTACAGTGGTGCCGAAACCCGGGATCGGAGCACAGAGGAGAACAGCTCCATGGAGTCCTCCCCCTTCGTAGACCTGATCCACGCCCTCACCACGGCCCAACAGAGCCAGCACCAGGCGCTGCTCACCCTCCGAAAGGAGCAAGAACAACAGTTCGAGGCCCTGGTGCTGGCACAACAGGAAGATTGTCAGGCATTCTGGCACCTCCTCGCGTCAGCGGGGTCCACCACCTCCATGGGCCCACCCCACCTCACCCTAACGAAGATGGGCCTGCACAACGACCCCGAGGCCTTCTTCACACTATTCAAACAAGCAGCAGAGGCCTTGGGCTGGCCGGTGGAACAACGTGTAGTGCGCCTCCTCCCCCTGCTAACGGGCGAGGCGCAGCTGGCCGCGCTACAGCTCCCTGCTGACAGCCGGCTGGTCTACGCGGACCTGCGCCGGGCCGTCCTCCAGCGTGCGGGGCGCACCCCCGAACAACAACGCCAGTGCTTTCACGCTCTACGCCTAGAGGAGGTCGGCCGGCCGTTCACGTTTGGCCAGCAACTCCGGGATGCCTGCCGGCGGTGGCTGAGGGCTGACAACCGCGACGACGAGGGAATCATCGATCTGGTGGCACTGGAGCCGTTCATCGTCCGGCTTCCCGAAGGAACAGCGGAGTGGGTCCAGTGCCATCGCCCGGCGTCGCTGGATCAGGCCATCGAGTTGGCGGAGGATAATTTGGTGGCTGTTCCCATGGCAGGATCGCAGATCGCCTCTTCTCTCTCTCCTTCTCTCTCTCTACCCCCCCTCCTGTGTCTCATCCTCACCCTGTTCCCCCACCGCGGAGGCGGGGGCCGGCTCCACCCCAGCCGGCCCGCCGCACCCGCGATGCCCTCCCGTTTCCCACTTCTGTGTCTGTCTCCCCCCCCTCAGGTGAGTGAGCCCCAGAGCGCTGATGCAGAGAGAAAGCCTGGGCTGGTTTGCTGGCGCTGTGGGGAGCCGGGGCACCTCCAGCATCAGTGCTCGGTAATGGAGGTGGGCGCGGTGGTCCAGATCCCCGATGCACCAGGAACCGCCCTCGATCGGGCCGGAGCGTATCGCATACCAGTGAGTGTCCAAGGGGATACGTATCAGGCTTTGGTGGACTCTGGCTGTAATCAGACCTCAATCCACCAAAGCCTGGTGCAAGGTGAGGCATTGGGGGGAGCACAATTGGTGAAGGTGTTGTGTGTGCATGGGGATGTTCACAACTACCCTTTAGTGTCAGTCCACATTCTATTTTGAGGGGAGAAATCTAGTGTAGAGGTGGTGGTTAATCCTCACCTTACCCACTCGATAATTTTGGGGACCGATTGGCCGGGATTTCGGGAATTAATGACTCATTTAGTAAAGAGTGGGTCCTGCCATAGTTCAGTAGGGGGAGGTCCCGGTGTGGCATTGGCGGAAGCAGCTGTCACAGAGCTGTCTATGTCTTCTTCGCATCAGAGTGAGGAGCAGCAGGCTCCTTTTCCCTCTCTCGGGGAATCCTTTGCGGATTTCCCGTTAGAGCAGTTGCGAGACGAGACTCTGCGGCATGCGTTTGACCAAGTGAGAGTAATCGATGGTCAAACGCTCCAGCCAAATGCCACCCTGTCCTTCCCCTATTTCTCCATTATGAGAGATAGATTATACTGAGTGACGCAGGACACTCAGACTAAGGAGACGGTCTCACAACTTTTAATCCCAAAGAGCCGCTGGGAATTGGTATTCCAGGCGGCTCACTTTAATCCCATGGCTGGACACTTGGGGCAGGATAATACTCTAGCCCAAATAATGGCTCGGTTCTATTGGCCAGGGATTCGCGGCGATGTCCGTAGGTGGTGTACGGCATGCTGCGAATGCCAGTTAGTAAATCCAGCAGCCATTCCAAAAGCGCTTTGTGCCCTCTACCATTAATCGAGACCCCGTTCGAAAGAATTGGGATGGATCTCGTCGGGCCATTAGATCGGTCAACACGAGGGTATTGCTTTATTTTAGTCCTGGTGGACTATGCAACGCGATACCTGGAAGCAGTGCCTCTTCGCAATATCTCAGCACGCAGTATTGCGGAAGCACTCTTCCACGTCATCTCCCGAGTCGGAATCCCCAAAGAGATTCTGACTGATCAAGGCACTTTGTTTATGTCACGCACACTGCGTGAACTGTATGAGTTATTGGGAATTAAGCCGATCCGCACCAGCGTTTATCACCCACAAATGGACGGTTTAGTCGAACGGTTCAACTGCACCCTCAAGAATATAATTTAAAAATTCGTAAGCGAGGACGCATGCAAGTGGGATAAATGGCTCGAATCCCTGTTATTCGCAGTGTGAGAGGTCCCACAAGTCTCCACGGGGTTCTCCCCATTCGAATTATTATATGGGCGTAAGCCGCGTGGCATCCTAGATGTACTGCGGGAAAATTGGGAGGAGGGACCTTCACCGAGCAAAAACGAAATTCAATACGTTATTGACCTGCGCGCAAAACTCCACACACTCACACACCTAACCCAGGAGAATTTGCAGCAGGCTCAAGAACGGCAAATCCGCCTGTACAACAGGGGTACGTGCCTTAGGGAGTTCGCACAGGGGGATAAAGTACTCGTACTGTTGCCCATGTCAAGCTCCAAATTGATCGTCAAGTGGCAAGGACCCTTTGAGGTCACACGGCGAGTCGGGGAAGTTGACTATGAAGTGGGGCGCTACAGATTTACCACCTCAATTTGCTTAAACTCTGGAACGAGGAGGTCCCCGTGGCATTGGTGTCGTTGGTTCCGGAGAAGGCGGAGCTGGGGCCGGAGGTTCAAAAAGGAACATTGACATTGCTTACCTCTCCGGTCCCCTGTGGAGACCACCTCTGCCTGACCCAACTCACGGAGGTTGCCCAGTTGCAGATCGAATTTTCGGACGTGTTCTTGCCCCTGCCCGGCCACACCCACCTCATAGAACACCACATTGAGATGCCCCCGAGGGTGGTAGTGTGCAGCCGCCCTTATAGGCTACCCGATCACAAGAAAAAGGTGGTTCGGGAAGAACTCGAGGCCATGCTCGAAATGGGCATCGTCGAGGAGTCCCACAGTGACTGGAGCAGCCCGGTGGTCTTGGTTCCCAAGGCCGACAGGTCAGTCCGGTTTTGTGTGGACCAGAGGTGGGACAAAGTCACTAATGTGCAAGTCACAAGTAAGTCTCAAGTCCTACCACTCAAGTCCGAGTCAAGTCACAAGTCAAGGCACTTTTGACCAAGTCAAGTCCAAGTCCTACCCAAGCCAAGTCGAGTCCAAGTCCAAGTCTCATTTTTTTCCAAGTCCCTAACAAGTCACCATTTATTCTACAGGCAATCAACACATTTTTGATCACAAATGTATTACCTCTCCACACTGCAGTGTATGTCCTCCTTTGCCAGTCACCTTGGATAAAAATGTCTGCTAAATGTAATGTAATGTCAATGATTCATAGTCAGCACAAGTAACTACAGTACACCCATTCTTTTCCATTTTAAAATGTTTTAGAGCTTGTGCCCCAAGACAATCAAAGAATCTCAGAGGAGACAATGATTAGTTAGTTAACGTTAGTAAAGCATCCTAAATTTTCAGTGAGTTTAGTTTGAGTGAGTCAGTGTACATCTGAGGCTAAGGGTGTGAGAATGAGTGAAAGTATGACCATTTCCTTAAATTTTTTATTGGAAAATTAGTGAGAAATTAAAACAAAATTCTAAACAAAACTAGTACTGGTACTGTGTAACAAAAATCATTTTCTTTTCATTTCATTCATGTCATTTTTCACATAAAAATGCTTTTCATGTGCATTTTAAGACATGAAACTCAAAGTACAAGCTAACAGATGATCTGTGTACTTTTAGAATCAAAGAATGGTTTTCCTTCTGAAGTTAGGCACTGTCCCAACATACAACATGACATGCCTTTAATACAATACAACGTGACTTGAGTACGTTTGTGTGTGTGAGAGAGACCAACTAACTGACAAAAAAATTCCGGAAATATCTGTTCTCCACTACTGAGAGAGGGATGTTGCATCCAATGACCAAATCTGTTAGTATTGAATTTGTGATGGCTTTTTGTTGTGGGTGGGTAGCATTGTACTGTGTATCTTTTGCAGTAAGGAATCCAGAAATGGACGGCTGCTCTGTCTCACTTGGGATGATCTTGTTCTTCAGATATTCTGCAAATCTAAACAAGAAAAAAAATGTAAAATTAGTAGGCCTACTTGTTTTCTGTTTTTAATCATGTAGACATTAACATGTTTTTATCATTTTCAAAGTCTGAGTTCATTTAATCTGAACATATTTGTTTATACACAGTATAATGTTTAATACAACCCAGCCAGGATGTTCCCTTAAGCAGTTTAGCTAGACCACAATGCATTCACTAAACACTCGCTAAAATACCGGTAGCCTCAGTAAACACAGAACGTTGTGACGATGTAGCCAGAATCAGAGTCCTCTAGGGCTCTGGCCAGAATGTGAGAATGAAGCCCTGGCAACATTCTAGAGAGCCGTATAATAAAGTAGAATAAACAGTTGTTGTGAATTTCAGAATGTTCAGCGGAATCCTCCAGATCCAAGTTGCGTGCTTTTGGCGAATTTGGTTTCTCGCCAGAGACTAATAAATGCACTGGTAAAGCCACGCTATGTAGAGGCATTGTGTGCCCTGTCGTTTGGGTAAGACTGTGGGATAATGCTTTGCGTCGGAGTAGGCTACACTCCAATCTGTCGGGATGTACTGCGCTATAAAACGTCAGCTGAGCTTACATTTTACATAGCCCAAATGGCCCATTATTCACATTGCCTACATGACACCAGAGAGAGGAAGAGAATAGAATTGAATGTCTCTGATGACACGTAATCCCAGCACTAATAACACACATCGCACAGCGTCCACGACTTGGTGCAGTACGTAGCAAACAGTTAAACGCCTGGTTTAACTTGCATTGCTAGTCATCTCGTCTCAATGGTTTAAATGCCTTTCATGACAAGCACTGACTTTCCCATTGCAAAGAGCGAACTTCTGTTTTACATACTTAGTTTGCAGCCTGGGTAACTGTTTATTTGATTCATGTTTTATCCTTTGTTGTCCGGTTCTTATCATAAGTCTGTGTCGTTCTGACCAGAGCCTTTATAACAATCTTGTAAACGTTCTCTGCTCTGACCAAATCACCACCTTCTGGCTATGCCTTCCCAATGTGTGTTAACTGGTAGCCTAGCCCACATAATCTAACACTAGACTGAACACAAAAGCAATCCAATAAAAAAATCTACTTCACTATTTTATATTCAGCAAAGCAAAACAAATCCTTGACAGCGTTAATACATTAACACATTCCACTTCTAGCCACCAACTAGCCTGTACAGATTCTTGCTAGCTGTAGCCTAGCTTTGTTACTTACTTGTCCTTATGCAGCCTCAGGTGACGAGCGAAGTTTGATGTGGTTGACTGGCTGTACGAAATTGCGGCTGCACATGTTCTGCACGTAGCAATGCGTTTGCCATCTGTATTGGAGTATTCTTTAAATCCAAAGGAAATTACGCGGGGAATCATGTTTTTATCCGTCCGTTCATCATTCAGCATCCTCGTTGCCCATCACCGTTTGGTTTTTCATTTGAACCAGTTGAAGTGCTTGAGTGACACCTAGTGCTAGTGGATTGAGCTACCGTAGCCTAGGACAAGGAGCTACACCGCATTCAAATAATAACGAGTGTACTTGGATTCAAAATCGGGGGGGGGGGGGATATTTATACCTGATACGCCAAGTCACTGCAAGCTAAAACTGTCAAGTCCAAGTCAAGTCTCGAGTCAACAGCGTGCAAGTCCGAGTCGAGTTGCAAGTCATTCCTCATCTAGGGATTTCAAGTCTCAAGTCATCAAAATGGTGACTCGAGTCTGACTCGAGTCCAAGTCACATGACTCGAGTCCACATGTCTGGTGTGGACTATAGAAAAGTCAACGTGGTGTCTAAATTCGACACATACCCAAGCCTCGCATTGACGAGTTGCTGGATCGACTAGGCACGGCTCGCTTTTATTCGACACTGGATTTGACAAAGGGTTATTGGCAGATCCCCTTGACTCCATTATTCCGAGAAAAAATGGCCTTTTCCACACTGTTTGGCTTACACCAATTTGTCACACTTCCTTTTGGGCTGTTTGGGGCGCCTGCTACGTTCCAGCGGATCATGGACAGGGTCCTCCACCCCCACGCCACCTACAAGGCCACATACTTGGACGACATAATAATCTATAGTAATGACTGGCCGCGGCATCTGCAGCACCTGAGGGCCATCCTTGGGTCGCTGAGGCAAGCGGGTCTCACAGCCAACCTGAAGAAGTGTGCGATTGGGTGGGTGGAAGTATGGTATCTGGGCTTCCACTTGGGCAATGGGCAGGTGCGTCCCCAAATTAATAAGACAGCAGCGATTGTGGCCTGCCCAAGGCCCAAGACCAAAAAGGGGGTGAGACAGTTCCTGGGGCTGGCTGGCTACTATCGTAGGTTTATACCTAATTATTTGGACATCACCAGCCCGCTGACTGATCTCACTAAAAAGGGGGCACCAGATCCGGTCCAGTGGACGGAGCAATGCCAGCGGGCTTTCTCTGAGGTGAAGGCTGCACTGTGTGGGGGGCCACTGTTACACTCCCCTGACTTTTCTCTCCCCTTTATGTTGCAGACGGACGCGTCGGACAGAGGGCTGGGGGCTGTTTTGTCCCAGGAGGTGGAGGGGGAGGATCGCCCCGTGCTGTATATCAGCAGAAAGCTGTCAGTGCATGAGGGGCGCTACAGCACAATCAAGAAGGAGTGCCTAGCCATCAAGTGGGTGGTCCTCGCCCTCCGTTACTACCTGCTGGGACGCCCTTTCACCCTCTGTTTGGACCACGCGCCCCTCCAGTGGCTCCACTGCATGAAGGATGCCAACACGCGGATCACCCATTGGTATCTGGCACTCCAGCCCTTTATTTTCAAGGTGATCCACAGGCCGGGGATGCAGATGGTTGTGGCGGACTTCCTCTCCCGTCAAGGGGGTGCGGTGGGAGTCGGCTGCAGGCCGGACAGCTGCCCGGCCTGAGTCGGGCGGTGGGGGTATGTGGCAGCGGGGGCGTGGTCAAGCGTCGGTCTGTGACCGGAGCGAGGAGTCAGGGAAGGTAAGTGGCAGAATCACTACACCTGATGTCAATTAACCTGTGTTTGTGTGTCTTCCCAGCAACCACGCCTGATATAAGGAGAGAGAGAGCAGAGGAAGAGAGCTCTCTCCCCAACCAGATGGCTGATGTGTGTGTGCATGTGTCTGAGTGTCTGGGAGAGTGAAAACACTGAAAAGTGTAAATAAAGAGTTTTTGGAAACTCAGTTCTGGCCTGCTGTACTTCTGTGCTCCACCCACCTGTGCAAAGTTCTACACCCTCCTGCTCATTTCCCTTGCTGCCTGGGCTATATTGCCACTTCTGAAAGGGTATGTACAGTACATTCCAGTTACCAATCTTCATGATGTGCTTTGGGTGCACCAATGGCCTTCTTGATCTGGGGGCATCCCGCTGGCTTTGGCTCCTGGGTGTTATCAAATCTCTCTTGTGAGGTGGTGCCATGACATCCCCCCCCATATGGTGAATTTACTCTGGTTCTGGTTTCTGTAATAAATTTTTTTTATGGGAGCAGGCTATCAGTCCTCAGGCCAACCCCCAACCTGGAGAACCAGGGGATGACTCTTTGTCTGGTCCTTACCCTTCAACCTGTCTGGCATGGGTGGTCCTACCAGGAGTACATGACTCCCACCAGCATAGCTCTGCAGGTCACTGGAACACACAAACTGCCCCGCCATGATTAAGGTGGTGATCCTGAACTGCTTTAACCTGAGTAAAAGCCCATTCGCATGGCTCCAACCACTTGACGTGCAAAGTTCTACACCCTCCTGCTCATTTCCTTTGCTGCCTGGGCTATATTGCCACTTCTGAAAGGATATGTACAGTACATTCCAGTTACCAATTCAGTTACCTGGTGCCCCCTTTTTAGTGAGATCACTCAGCGGGCTGGTGATGTCTGAAAAGTTAGGCATGAACTGCCTAGAATAGCCAGCCAGCCAGCCTCAGGAACTGCCTCACCCCCTTTTTGATCTTAGGTCTTGGGCAGGCCACCATTGCTACAGTCTTATCAATATGGGGATACACCTACCCATGACCCAAGTGGAAGCCCAGATACCATACTTCCACTCGTCCAATTGCACACTTTTTCTGGTTTGCTGTGAGCACCACATGCCTCAGCAACCTCAGGACAGCCATGAGATGTTGTAAATGCTGCTGCTAATCATTACTACAAATAATGTCACCTACAGTGGTGCTTGAAAGTTTGTGAACCCTTTAGAATTTTCTATATTTCTGCATAAATATGATCTAAAACATCATCAGATTTTCACACAAGTCCTAAAAGTAGATAAAGAGAACCCAGTTAAACAAATGAGACAAAAATATTATACTTGGTCATTTATTTATTGAGGAAAATGATCCAATATTACATATCTGTGAGTGGCAAAAGTATGTGAACCTCTAGGATTAGCAGTCAATTTGAAGGTGAAATTAGAGTCAGGTGTTTTCAATCAATGGGATGACAATCAGGTGTGAGTGGGCACCCTGTTTTATTTAAAGAACAGGGATCTATCAAAGTCTGATCTTCACAACACATGTTTGTGGAAGTGTATCATGGCACGAACAAAGGAGATTTCTGAGGACCTCAGAAAAAGCATTGTTGATGCTCATCAGGCTGGAAAAGGTTACAAAACCATCTCTAAAGAGTTTGGACTCCACCAATCCACAGTCAGACAGATTGTGTACAAATGGAGGAAATTCAAGTCCATTGTTACCCTCCCCAGGAGTGGTCGACCAACAAAGATCACTCCAAGAGTAAGGCGTGTAATAGTCGGCGAGGTCACAAAGGACCCCGGGGTAACTTCTAAGCAACTGAAGGCCTCTCTCACATTGACTAATGTTCATGTTCATGAGTCCACCACCAGGAGAACACTGAACAACAATGGTGTGCATGGCAGGGTTGCAAGGAGAAAGCCACTGCTCTCCAAAAAGAACATTGCTGCTCATCTGCAGTTTGCTAAAGAGCACGTGGACAAGCCAGAAGGCTATTGGAACAATGTTTTGTGGACGGAGGAGACCAAAATAGAACTTTTGGTTTAAATGAGAAGTGTTATGTTTGGAGAAAGGAAAACACTGCATTCCAGCATAAGAACCTTATCCCATCTGTGAAACATGGTGGTGGTAGTATCATGGTTTGGGCCTGTTTTGCTGCATCTGGGCCAGGACGGCTTGCCATCATTGATGGAACAATGAATTCTGAATTATACCAGCGAATTCTAAAGGAAAATGTCAAGACATCTGTCCATGAACTGAATCTCAAGAGAAGGTGGGTCATGCAGCAAGACAACGACCCTAAGCACACAAATTGTTCTACCAAAGAATGGTTAAAGAAGAATAAAGTTAATGTTTTTGAATGGCCAAGTCAAAGTCCTGACCTTAATCCAATGGAAATGTTGTGGAAGGACCTGAAGCGATCAGTTCATATGAGGAAACCCACCAACATCCCAGAGTTGAAGCTGTTCTGTACGGAGGAACGGGCTAAAATTCCTCCAAGCCGGTGTGCAGGACTGATCAACAGTTACCGGAAACGTTGAGTTGCAGTTATTGCTGCACAAGGGGGTCACACCAGATACTGAAAGCAAAGGTTCACATACTTTTGCCACTCACAGATATGTAATATCGGATCATTTTCCTCAATAAATAAATGACCAAGTATAATAATTTTGTCTCATTTGTTTAACTGGGTTCTGTTTATCTACTTTTAGGACTTGTGTGAAAATCTGATGATGTTTTAGGTCATATTTATGCAGAAATATAGAAAATTCTCAAGGGTTCACAAACTTTCAAGCACCACTGTATATAGGCAGTGGCATACACAGAGGATTCGGTCCATGAGACACTGAAACGTCACCGGGGCCCAAACACTGTAAAACATTTCAGCCTTGTTTAGTTATGTCCACTTATTTTTTCTCTTTAACTCAATGAGCTCTGAAAAGTGTTTTAATTTGAACTAATCTGTGCAAGTTTTCAAAGGTTAGACTTGAATTACTTAGTTGTCTTGACTAATTGAGACTTTTTCTGAGTTGAAACAAAGATAATCGTCAAATTGAGTTAACTTGCATTTTCAAGGCAGCAGATGAACTTGCATTTCCAAGTTAAACCAATTTGAAATGTTTTACAGTGAAACAACCCAAAAGGAAAGGTGACAAATTGTTGTAAAGCTAACAGAGTGGAAAAGGTCATTTTTTCATGGGATAATGGAGTCAAGGGGATCTGCCAATACACCTTTGTTACGGTAAATCCAATGTTGAATAAAAGCAAGTCATGCCTAACCAATTGAGCAATTCATCAATGTGTGGCTTCGGATATGCATCAAATTTAGACACTGCATTTTTTTTTCTATCGTTCACACAAAACCAGTCCGTCCTGTTGATCTTGGGAAGTAAGACCACCGGGCTGCTCCAGTCACTGTGCAACTCCTCAATTACTCCCATATCAAGCATCACCTTGAGTTCATCCCAAGCCACATTTTTCTTGTGCTCAGACAGCCGATACGGGTGGCTGTGCATCACCACGCCCGGGGAAGTCTCAATATGGTGCTCTGTGAGGTCAGTGAGAACAGGGAGGGGGAAAATACATCACAGAATTCTTCCTGCTACCTAATGACCTGTGCTCTCTGGGATAGTGAGAGGTGGTCTCCACAGGGGACCTGGGTGAATTGGGCTGCACCTTTTGGACTTACTTCCACTCCCAGTTCTGCCCTCTCCAGAACTACTGTTGCTAGAGCCACAGGAACTTCCTCTCACCATGGTTACAGGAGATTGAGGTGGTAAATTTGACATGCATCCCCTCTACCTGGGCACCTGACCTCATAGTCGGCTTCTCCAATTCGCCATGTGACCTCAAAGGGCCCTTGCCACTTGGCAAGTAATTTTGAGCTTGACGTGAGCAGTAAAATGAGCACTTTATCTCCTGGTGCAAATTCTCTTAGTCGTGTCCCTCTGTTGTACAGGCGGGATTGATGTTCTTGCACCTGTCGAAATTCTCCTGGGTTATGTGACTCGCATAGTGTGCATGACGTAAAAGTGGTGCCTTGATCAGTCAGGATTTCTTTTGGAATCCCAACTTGGGAGATAATGTGGATGAGTGCCTCTGCAACACCATGTGTGGAAATATTGTGGAAAGGCACTGCTTCTGAGTATCGCATTGCATAATCCACTATGACTAACACAAAGCGATATCTGCATGTGTCATGGAAACTCAAACTCTCCAAGCAAAAAATGACTCCAAGTCCAAGAGGTTGCAGAAAGGTTTAGACTTTCATTAAATCAGATAAAAGCCGTGTTCAGTCTGCAGAGTGAACCAACTCAAAATCACAAACTTCTCATTTTATACTGCCTCAAACCCCCCCCAAAACAAACCAGAGTGTATATAAATAATTTCATTGGTTAACATGTCACGTCATACCACTTTAACATTTTCTATTGGGCAGTACATCTCAAGCTTCTCATATTTTGCATCAACTGAGCCAAATTTTCCAGTATGAATGGTCATTTCAGAAAGAATCAAAACATATGATAAGAAGTGGTATGTCATGAACAACAGCATTCAGAGCGTACAATACAGGATTCAAAATGACTGGGATCAAATCAGGTTTAAGGCTAATACAGGCCACAGGTGCAAACGAACACAACACTCATGGCCTTGGCCAGTCTACCACATCATAAGGTCAAAAAAAGAAAATGCACATTGCAGCCTCTAACAATACCCAATTCAGAATAACTTCATAAAATGTATTACGTTAGCATGCAAAACATTCCGGAATGAACAGTTCCTCGCTCCTGACAATGGGGCCAAAAAAGGCTGAAACAAGAGGATGAGCAAGTTTTGCTTAAGCTGGTAAGCAATCTACTTTCTAAACAGAAAGAAATGTTCACAGCTCTGATCCAACAGCAACAAGACAATTTTCAATGCTTTGTTAAAATTATCTTAGACTCAACTAACTTGAGACTTGAGTCATTAACGAGAGAAGTGCAGGAAATTAAAACTAGCATTCAGTTCACCCAGAAGGAGGTAGATGACATTAAAACTAGCAATGCAAATCTAGTTGATCACAGCAAAGCCCTCCAAGCTGACATAATGAAAATCTGTGATAGTCTTCTAGTATTCACAGATAAATTAGAGTATCTAGAAGGGCAATCAAGGAGAAACAACCTGGTAATAGATGGCATTGTGGAGTCACCAGGTGAAACCTGGACTGAGTCGGAGGAGAAAGTAAAAAAATTCTCGGAGAAACTGCAGTTACATAGAGACATTGAGGTGGAGGGAGTACATCGTACTGGGAAATCAGCGTTGGGAGAACAACCCAGACCCATAGTGTTAAAATTCTTAAGATACAAAGACAGATCGGCAGTACTTCAAAGAGCCAAAAACCTCAAAGGAACGAAATTCTTTCATGAATGAGGACTACACACAGAGGTGTGACCAGAATGGCATGTGTGGGTGGGCAGTTAGCTCATCTGGGGGGGCAGAAAACAATACCTGAAAAATCGGTGGAAAACCACTACTACAATTACTAGGCCTAATAGTCCAATAATAATAATAATAATAATAATAATTCAATTCGGTAATCAAAATATGGTCACACTAGCATAAATCATGACCGTCAATTTTGTTAACAGTGTGGAATTTTTTTATGAAGTTTTTTTTTTGTAAAGAAAAAAAAAACTAAACTAACTTTTTTTTGAAAAGCCTGGCTATGCTGAATGGAAATTTAAATGTTGACATTGAAAATGTTGGGATGCACCATCTACTGGTCTTCATGAATAGCTGACCTTTGACCTGGACCATTATCTACAGTACAAGTCTGCGGTTACACTTAGCAAATTCTGAAACAAATTCATTCATGTCTGGATTTTCTGTGATTTCCTTCTCATGTGCCAGAATGACTAAATTTTTCTTCCTTGAATGCAGCATTGTTCTGCGTAGTGGAGCGAGGATGCGGTTCAAGGTGGAGAAAGAGCTTTCGCATGCAGCTGAAGACACGCCAATGACAAGTGCTGTGACATATATTGAATGCAATATGGGGAAGGCCTCTTTGTACTGCTGAATGCATTTGCATGCTTCAGAGAGATTAGCATCAGTTGACAATTTATTGAGCAACATTGCTTTTGCCACAGAAATTTCATTTTGCAAGCTTATGCTGTTAAGCTCTGTGCCTGCAAGCACCTGAAGTGGTTTCAGGAGAGAGGGCTCAAGAAAGGACTTTGATTTTGGCAGGAGAAATGATGTGGACCTCATCAGTTCAACATTTCTCTGAGAGAATCTTGTCTCCATCTCTACAATAGCTCTGTCAAGAATGTTTAACATGGCCCTTTTAAAAGTTTGATTAGGAGCTATTTGGTCATCAGAATGCCCAAGTGTTGACAAGACAACGCTATCACCAAGCTGTGAATTAACTTTGCGTTTTCTTTTAGGTGGGGGCGAATTGGTAGGCCTACTTCCACCCTGAGAGAAATGCTCCTGCCAGAATTAGTCACTCCTCATCTCCTTCAGAGTAGCCAGTGAAGCTGTCACCACCTCCCCAGCAGTGCACATATCCACTGCTTGGGCCTACAGAATGGCATTAGTTGGTTTCAGTGCACCAAGGACCTGAAGGAGGAACTTTCCTGTGTTAAAGAAACACTGTCATTTTAATTGGGTTGAAAGACCCAATGCCTCTGTGCTGATGTCAAAAGGAGCAGTGTCATCCTCTGCTACATCTGAGAGAAGCCCTCTGATTGTGTCCTCATTGGTGACAATGGACTTCGTGACCTCATAATGACTGGTCCACCGTATTTCCAGTAGTCGTTTCAGTGTAGGTGTGTTGTATGTGTGTGCAACATAATGTCTGTGACAAAATGTGTTTAAAGAATTTGACCAGTCAAAGAACTTCTTTGCCAGGGGTTCTGCTTCCATTGCGTGAACCACTGCCAAATGGAGCTGGTGGTTGTAGCAGTGCACGTATGGAATGTACTTCCCCACTTTGTTTTGCAACAAAGCTTGGACACCACCCCTTCCCCCAGACATGACAGACGCACCATCATAGCACTGACACACTAAATTGTCTGGTCTGTAACCCAGGTCAGTCAAATGTGAAAGAATGTGGTCGGAAATGTACTCAGCATCAAGCTGATGTAGTTCAATTAATCCAATTAGGTGTTCCTTGGGGACAGAGTTTTGGACAAATCTAATTACTACAGACAAATTCTCTATATTACAGCGATCTCTGGTACCATCACTTTTAATGCAAAGTCCAGGAGAGTCTGCTTTCTCGTATCTGGCTTGGATATTGTTTAGCACCATTTTGGTGAGGGTTTCAATTATTTCATTTTGTATTACGTTTGACGTGTATTTTGCATTGTCTGGGATATGTTTTACAATTTCTGCCAATTTCTCATCTTTTTTGACTGTATATTCAAAAAACTTCAGGAAAAGTCCCTCCTCCCCACCCTCGTGATTGTGACCACGCAGAGCCAGTTCATTGACAGCCAGGAACTGAACGGCCTCCCCAATGCTCTTCACATAGTACCTGTTTTTTTCTATCTGCGTTTGACCCAGCAGGTGAGCTATGCTTTCACCCGTCTCTGCCCGACGCTGGTGTTCCTGCCACGCAGACATTGATCTGACATGCGGGAGACTCAACGCATGTTTTTGGAAGCCGGCGTCTTTTTCAAGGGCTTTTTTCCAATTTGTGAAGCCACATTTGGTAAATATATCCTCGCGGTCCGAATGTGAAATGTTACATTTGCGGCAGGCAAAGCAAAAGCTGGCATCGCGGATAACGGAATACTCGAGCCACGGTCAAGAATGATACCAGCTTGCACTAAAGCACCGAAGGGTTTGTCCAAATGGGCGCTTTGGGTAATTAGTTAAAATAGGCTGGGACGGGCTATCCATATTTAAGTCGGAAGGGACGTGCACATCAGAGGTTTGGGAGGACTGCGTACTTTGTGAAATGCAGGGGTTTTGAGTTCCTGAAGCGGCCACAGAACTGCAGGATGGCGCAGACCTATTCAGATCCTGTGAAGGGCTTTGCTCCGCGTTGGCAGCAGCGGTGCTGGGCTCAACAGTGGAGTCAGAAGCTTGCGCAGCGACAGGGGCGGGTGAGGTCTGCTTTTTAATGAGCCACCTATGCATGTCTTTTGGTGTTACGTACTAGTTAATAAAATGTTTTAATAACGTCTGTGTGGGTTATGCTTAGTGGCTGGCTGCCTGCCTAGGCTGGCAATTCAACTAGCTAGCACAGTCTCCTAGTCTTAATAATAGCAGGCTAGCACAGGCAGACTGCTGTAACTAGCTGACTTATCTACACAAATCAACAAGTAAATGAAACGAACAAGCTCAACTCAACAAAAACTACTACCACTACTTTGTGAAAAGATGACAGAGAAGAATGAAATAGGAACTGTATGGGCGCAAAGTAAACTCCCGCACAGCGTTGTGCTTGCTAGTTGAATGGAGGAGGACTGACACGCCCCCTATTCAAACGAACCAACTGGAAAGCAGTTTTGACGATTGTTCTGCCCCTTAAGGTTACGGAGGGGGGAAACACGATAACAAAAAATAATTAAAGCTATAAACTTTGCAGATATATGCTGTTTTTAAATCAACACCAGCATTTATTCTACCAATACAAGACACAAACAGAGATCATAAATCGTGGCCTTTTTTCTGGCCAGTTTTCTTTGGATGGACAGGGCATTTCTCAGGGGGGCAGGACTTGTCCCTGGGGGGGCAGTGCCCACCCCAGCCCCCCCGTGGCCACGCCCCGGACTACAGACTCAGTCAGGCAAAAAATGAAAAAAACTGATGCCGAAGTTGAGAGCAGCACGAGAGAGGGGAGACATTGCCTTCCTTAGACGTGATAAACTGGTCATCCACCCTCGCAGCAGCCCTCCCAAGCCATGAAGAGACACCTGATCGGGGATGATGACTGATCGGGGTTTTTCTCTCAGATCTCTCTCTCACACCCTATGGCTGAAACTTATACAAATAATCACAAATTACCAAACAAAGGATTAAAAATTGCACATGTAGATTAGATTAGATAAAATTTTATTGATCCCTTTGGGAGGGTTCCCTCAGGGAAATTAAAATTCCAGCAGCATCATTACAAGATAAACAGAGAATAGAAAATAGAGAAAACTTCTATATAACTTAAATTAAATTAAGTATTTACATATACAAATATAAAAAAGAATAAGATATGGGAAAAGAAGAAAAAAAAAGTCCAGCAGGAGAGGTATTGCACATTATATTGCACATTTATATTGCACATTGTCCAGCATTGCTTTTTGTCGGGCTAGACTACTGCTCCTTCCCGTCCTCTGTCCTCCTCTTACCCCTCCTCCCCCCCAGAGAGGAGTTGTACAGTCTGATGGCTTGAGGGACAAAGGAGTTTTTAAGTCTGATATGGCCCTTTTCCACTACCCTTTTTCAGCTCACTTCAGCTCGCTTCAGCTCACTTCAGCCCGACACGGCTCGCGTTTCGACTACCAAAAACCAGCACAACTCAGCTCGTTTCAGCCCTGCTTAGCCCCTAAAACTCGCACCGTTTTGGAGTGGGGCTGAAGCGAGCCAAGCCGTGCCGAGTGAGGCTGGGGGCGTGAGCAGACACTCCCCTGTGCACTGATTGGTGAGGAGGAGTGTCCTCACATGCCCCCACACGCCCCGCGAGCACGCTGGGATCTGTAAACACCGCAAACCCGGAAGAATAATAATTACGAATTACGAGAATTTCTGAAGCCTTATGCGCCTCGCCTCATCTATACGCTCTTGCCAGTATCTGTTGGCGTTGTCGGTGACAACAAGCCACAGCACCAAGACCAGCAACACTAACGACTCCATGTCCTCCATGTTTATTGTTTACTATCCGGGTCGTGAGACTACCGCTTAAAAGCTCACTGAATCAGTGACATACAGAGCATCGTGGACGAGTTCGCGGAGCGCAAGGCTCGTCGTATGCCCTTCAAATAATGCGCGCAGTAGGCTATTGATGTTTTATTATAAGCCATGTACAGTATCCTAATGTTTTTTGTTTCTGAGTTACATGTTCGTTTGAAGGACTTGATGTACTAAATAACATATAGTTGCACCCGGTAGTGTTGAAATTGGTAAACACCGCAGTTGCGGACATTTTGTAGCCTAAAATGATGTTATGATAAGCTTTAATAAAGGGCCCGGTCATTTGCCCCGCCCCCGGCCCGGCTCTGACTTGTTCCGCCACTGTCACTGATGTCACTGTTTGCGCTGCTTAACGACATCACGTGACGTCCACCCACTTTCGCTAACTCCACCCAATGTGTCCAGCCACTTCCAGCCAGCACGGTTCAGCGCGGTTGTAGTCGAAATGCAACTCCAACAGCCCCGCTCAGCTTGACTCAGCTCGACTCGGCACGGCACGGCTCAGCCGCGTTTGTAGTGGAAAAGCGGCATTAGTCCTGCACTTGGGAAGGAGCATTCTGTCACTGAACAGGCTCCTCTGGTTGCTGATGACGGTGTGTCAAGTCAAGTCAAGTCAAGTCAAGTGCTTTTATTTGTCACATACATTTTACATGTAGTGAAATGTTAAAGGGGTCATCAGCTCAGCATATAAATAAATAAATAAATAAATAAATAAGAATAAAAACAACATATGCAAATAAGTAACCGCACTAGAAAAGTAAAAGATGACTCCTGAAGCATGACATGTAAAAAAATAAGTCTAAAATACTAATGAGTAAGTTAAAATAGCCTGGGGATAACAACAAGATAAAAAAAAATGTGCACAGTTAGAAAGAGGAAAATGAGTCCTCTAACACTGATAAAAACTGTAGTAAAAGGGATTATTTAAAATGTACTGAGTTTAGCAGTCTAACTGCCTGTGGATAAAAACTCTTCCTCAGTCTCTCTGTTCGTGCATGGAGACTTCGTAGTCGTCTGCCCGAATTCAGCAGGGTGAAGAGGTTAGAGTTTGGGTGTGAGGCATCCTGCATGATTTTCCTGGCCCTAGCTCCCACCCTCTTTGTGTATATGTCCATCAGACTCGGTAGGGGGGCTCTGATTGTCCGTTCCGCAGAGTGCACCACTCTCTGCAGTGCTTTCTGGTCACATGCTGTACAGTTCCCAAACCAGGCCGTAATACAGCCTGTTAGGACACACTCCACCGCTGAGGAGTAAAATGTGGTCAAGATGGAAGGGGAGACCTTAAACTTCCTCAGTCGACGGAGAAAGTACAGCCGCTGCCTGGATTTCGCTGTGAGGTGTTGTGTTTGCAGTGACCAGGAGAGGTTCTCAGTCAGATGCACCCCCAGGTGCAGAGGGTGACTGGCATCATCCATGATGTTCAATAGTTTGTCCATAGTCCTCTTCTCTGCCACCGTCACCAGAGAGTCCAGCTTCATGCTGACCAAAGAGCCAGCCCGCCTGATCAGTTTGTCGAGCCTGGATGTGTCCTTCTTGGATGTGCTGCCCCCCCAGCACACCACAGTGTAAAACAGGACACTGGCGACCACAGACTGATGGAACATCCACAAGAGTTTCCTGCAGATGTTAAAGGACCGCAGCCTCCTAAGGAAGTATAGCCTGCTCTGTCCCTTCCTGTACAAGTGGTTGGTGTTGCAAGTCCAGTTCAGCTTGCTGTCCAGCCACAGCCCGAGGTACTTGTAGGAATCCACAGCCTCCACCTTGACTCCCTCGATCAGAACTGGTCGTGACCTTGGTCTAAATGTAAACATAAATGGCATCAGAAACAAATTACATGAAATAGCTGAAATTCTCTATAAGGATAATATTCAAATACTACTGTAGCAATATCAGAAACACACTTAGACTCCACATTTGAAGACAGTGCTTTAAATATCCAGGGATACAATCAGGGCTTTGAACCAGAATTTTTTTCCTATTGGTTCGTTCCGAACAGAAACGGAATTTTAATGTTTCCGGTTTTGGGTTCCACCATTAAATAGACGTTCCCGAACCGGTTAGAACAAAAAAATTTCGTTCCCGGAACGGTTAATTATGTTCCCTGTCAGCTGTTTAACAAATGGCTATAAAATTATGTCTCTGTCTCATCTGGCTTAAGCCAAATGTAGGCTAATTCTATTACAACCTTCATTAAATAAGACAAGAAATAATTCAAAACAATTATTATTTCAAATGTTGGCGATTTGGATTCTCAGTATGTCTTCCCATCTACACAAACAGAAAAAGTGCCAAAAATGAAAGCTAATTCGTTTAGTGTGTTACCAAAGGCTAGTCAGGCCCTATAGAGGGCTACCGCATGACGTCACCGTGCCGCGAGATTTTGTTAGGCGCCATATTGGAAGACCAAGTACACATCTATGCAAGTACATACATAAAACAAACTACACCTGAAATGTAGCCAGGGCCGGTTCTGCCCTAATCTGGACCCGGGTGCAACATCGCGCAACCCCCCCCCCCCAAAAAAAACACCAGTCTAAATCAGGACAACCATCACATAACTATAAACATTTTATATCAACTATTTTAACTAAATGGGCTATAATAAATAAGCCTGCAGGCAGCCATGGCGGGCTGCCTCAGAAAAGTAACCATTTGTCCTACCTTAAAACTCGTTTTGCATTTTCTGCCAACTTTTTTTTAATTTTCGACCCTCCGTTTATTTTCTTTCCTTTTCTGAAAACCCGATTTGTGTCCAGACATTTTGTTCTGCTACCAACGAACTAACTCGTCAGGTCTCGTCTCTCGAGCCCGCGATGATTCCCATGGGAAGGGCAACAACTGATACATTTTTACAAACAGCCAATAGGGAGGTTGCAACGTTCAGGCTCTTCTTTGCTCAGACACTCAGTACACTTATTATCACGTGGAGTCCACCCTCCCGCTCTCTCCATTCAGTCAGCGAACGTCACACAGGAAGTGAACCCCAGCGGGTCATAGAAACTTGAGCAGGAGAAGAATGGCTTTTTTATTTGTAGGCTACGGAAACTTTGAGGAACGAAATAAAAACCGGTATTAACCGGTTACCATTATTTTTAATAAGTGTTTCTGTTCCGGAACATAAAAAATAATAAAGTTTCTGGTTTCGTTTCTGTTCCATGTGAAATAGAAAAAGTTCCCGGTTTTCGTTTTCGTTCCTTGAACCGGTTCAAAGCCCTGGATATAATATATATAGAAGAGACAGAAATGCATTTGGTGGTGGTGTAGCATTTTTCATTCAAGAATGTATACCTATAAAAGTTAGAGAAGACTTGATGAATTATGGAATTGAAGTACTTTGGCTGCAGATACATCTGCCTCATCTAAAACCGATGTTAGTGGGCTGCTGCTACAGACAGCCAAGTGCCAACACTATGTACCCTGATAATATATGTCAAATGGTGGACTATATCAGTGTGATGGGTCAAGAAATATATTTAACTGGTGACTTTAATACTGATTGGTTTTCTTAAAACTGTCCAAAAACTACTTTTATTGCTTGTGGTCTTCCCCAGGTCATAAGTAAACCCACAAGGATATGTTTTAGAAATTATGGCACCAAGATTTCAACATGTATTGATCACATTTTCACAAATGCTCCTGAACCATGTCTCACAACTTTCTCAGTGCCTATTGGTTGTAGTGATCATAACCTGGTAGCGGTCGTAAGGAAGGCAAAAATTCCAAAAACTGGACCCAAAATAATTTTCAAAAGATCATATAAAATGTTTAAAGCTGAATGTTATAAAGAGGAGGTGAAGAACATAAGCTGGGAGGAAATTTTAAAAGAATGTAACCCAAACGAAGCTCTGAACAAATTTGAAGATTTTCTGTTGCTGGTATTTGACAGACATGTCTCCCTCAGGAAATTTACAGTCAGAAACAACCGTACACCTTGGTTAGATCACGAAACCAAAGAGCAAATGAAACAAAGAGATCAAGCAAAGAAAACGGCAATACTTACGGGATATGAGTCTGACTGGATAATGTATCGTAAATTAAGAAACTGTGTTACCAAATTAAATAGAATAAAAAAGAGATTCTATTATGAAAAAAAGATTATGGATATTAAAAATGATAGTAAAAAAGTATGGAAAACATTGAATGAACTAATGGGCAAAAATTCTTCTCAAATACCATCATTTTTAGAGGTGAATGGCAACTTCCTCACTGAACCATCAGACATTGCTAACCATCTTAATAAATATTTCATGAATAAAGTTAATAATTTAAAGAATAATATGCTCCTTATTGACAGTATTAATATATCTAACTTATTGATTAAAAATAAAATTATGAAGTACAAACAATGCACTTTTAAATTTGATAAAGTATGTATAAAGACAGTAGAAAATATAATAAGAACCTGTAAAAATAAACCACCAGGCACTGACAACCTTGATGGTAAGATTTTAAAATTGGTCGCAGAGGAAATTGCATCTGTCACATCATAAACATATGCTTTGCCAACTGTCTGCGTCCACTACAATGGAAGTGAGCCAAGATATTTCCACTACCAAAAAACAAGAAACTGCAATTTTCAGAAGCAAACAATCATCCAATTAGCCTTTTACCTGTACCAAGTAAAATAATGGAATGTGTAATATTTGAGCAAATTACAAACTACCTGTCCTCGAATAATTTAATAACAGATTTTCAACATGCATATCGTAATGGTTACTCCACAACAATGACAGATGACTGGCTAAGGGAAATAGATAAAAGAAACTAGTTGGTACTGTTATGCTGGATTTCTCTGCAGCCTTTGACCTAATTGACCACAACTTATTGCTGGAAAAATTAGAATGTTATGGGTTTGAGATATCCTCTTTATCCTTTTTAAGGAGTTACTTAACTGATAGGACACAAACAGTTTTCTTTAATGGTTGTGGTTCTGATGAGAGGGCTGTGTCATATGGAGTACCCCAGGGGAGTTGTTTGGGACCGTTATTGTACACCATTTTCACTAACGATCTACCACTTGTTCTGAAAAACGCAAACATAGGAATGTATGCTGATGACTCAACCATATATGCCTCTGTACTCACTACAGGTGAACTAAACGCAGTTTTGAAAGAAGAATTAAAAGCAGTTGTGAACTGGGTAAACAATAACAAACTTGTTTTGAATGTATCCAAAACCAGCCATATGGTAATTGGTTCACACCACAAAATTAGTAGAAACCCTTAGTTAAATCTGAAAATTAAAGAGGTGTGTATCAACCAAGTGCAGGAGACCAAGCTGCTGGGAGTAGTCATAGATGACAAACTTTCTTGGAAAACACATATAAATTGTTAATAAAATGGGAAGTAACATTGCTGTTATTAGAAGATGTAAGGCATGTCTGTCTCCAAAATCAACTAAATGGGTAATAGAAACTTTAATTTTTTCAAATCTTGACAGTGGTCTCGTCAAACGCCACAGCAGATATGGTTAATAAACTTCAAAAAGTACAAAATAGAGCAGCATGCATTGTCCTTGGTTGTGATTTCAGAACAAATGTATTTAAAATGCATAAAAATCTCAGCTGGTTAATGGTGAGAGACAGACTATTTTACTCATTATTAATATTTGTAAGAAATGTATCCACATCCAAAATCCTGCAAGTTCTACACAGGAAAATATATTATAGTTCAGACAATCATAACGACACTATGAGACATGCGGCAAGAGGAAACTTTTCACTGCCAAAAATAAAAACAAACTGCAATAAAAGAACGGTGATGTACAGAGCCATGTATGCATGGAACTTACTCCCTGAACACTTTGAGCAAACTATTAGGAAAAAGATTTCAAATTGTTAGTGAAGAAACATCTCTTAAATGGATACATCTCATCTCATCTCATTATCTCTAGCCGCTTTATCCTGTTCTACAGGGTCGCAGGCAAGCTGGAGCCTATCCCAGCTGACTACGGGCGAAAGGCGGGGTACACCCTGGACAAGTCGCCAGGTCATCACAGGGCTGACACATAGACACAGACAATCATTCACGCTCACATTCACACCTATGGTCAATTTAGAGTCACCAGTTAACCTAACCTGCATGTCTTTGGACTGTGGGGGAAACCAGAGCACCTGGAGGAAACCCACGCGGACAGGGGGAGAACATGCAAACTCCGCACAGAAAGGCCCTCGCCGGCCACGGGGCTCGAACCTGGACCTTCTTGCTGTGAGGCGACAGTGCTAACCACTACACCACCGTGCCGCCCTAAATGGATACATATAAAACTTATTTGAATTATTAACTTAATTATTAGGCGGTACGGTGGTGTAGTGGTTAGCGCTGTCACCTCACAGCAAGAAGGTCCTGGGTTCGAGCCCCGGGGCCGGCGAGGGCCTTTCTGTGCGGAGTTTGCATGTTCTCCCCGTGTCCGCGTGGGTTTCCTCTGGGTGCTCCAGTTTCCCCCACAGTCCAAAGACATGCAGGTTAGGTTAACTGGTGATTCTAAATTGACCATAGGTGTGAATGTGAGTGTGAATGGTTGTCTGTGTCTATGTGTCAGCCCTGTGATGACCTGGCAACTTGTCCAGGGTGTACCCCGCCTTTCGCCCGTAGTCAGCTGGGATAGGCTCCAGCTTGCCTGCGACCCTGTAGAAGGATAAAGCGGCTAGAGATAATGAGATGAGATGAGATGAACTTAATTATTAAATAAATATAGAATGCTAAAAATATAGAATAAAATCATACAGCAAGGAATAACAACTAGTAAATAATAAATAGAGAATACTTTGATGCTAGTTATAGAATGTCTGGATATGCACTGTATTGAATGTATTATCAGTAATCAAAGGTATATTTTGTGGTATAATTTTGTTAGTTTCATTTCTTTTTCTTTTTCTATTATGGTACCTTTATTGGTCTGTTTTTAATTTTCTGTTGTAATGTCTGTTGTAGGGCGGCATGGTGGTGTAGTGGTTAGCACTGTCGCCTCATAGCAAGAAGGTCCGAGTTCGAGCCCCGTGACCTTTCTGTGTGGAGTTTGCATGTTCTCCGTGTGGGTTTCCTCCAGGTGCTCCGGTTTCTCCCACAGTCCAAAGACATGCAGGTTAGGTTAACTGGTGACTCTAAATTGACCGTGAGTGTGAATGGTTGTCTATGTTCCAGTCCCGTGATGACCTGGCGACTTGTCCAGGGTGTACCCCGCCTTTTGCCCGTAGTCAGCTGGGATAGGTTCCAGCTTGCCTGTGACCCTGTAGAACAGGATAAAGCGGCTAGAGATAATGAGATGAGATGTCTGTTGTAATGTACTGTATACGATGTGTCGGACCCAGGAAGAATAGCTGCAGTTTTGCTGCAACTAATGGGGATCCTAATAAAACAAACAAAACAGTTGCTTAATTCAACATGGTCTTGGCTAACTCATTACAACATATCACTGTAGGTGCTGGAGTTAGAATAATGCACTTTTTGAATAGGCCTGTGATTTAACAGAAAACAACCTTCAGTATAAACAAACAATCTCAATGTCTTTGCTGTATTTTACTGTAATTATGATCATTTATAAACCAATTTATTATTACTTTTAATAGAATTAACTTCATTTATTCTTTACTAAAAATCAACATAAAAAGAAATCAGTGTGTGTTTACACGAATCAAAATACATTTGTGATTACTTAAGTTTTGCGTTTATATGAATCAGAATACATTTGTGATTACTTAGTGTGTGTTTACATATAAATCAAAATACAATAATCATAAACCAAATTAATGTTTATATGATAACATCAAGGCATGTGTGCATGGTTACACATGTGTGTAGTTACATTAAGGGTATAAAATCACCACACGTGCAGATTGATCTAATGGCCCAATGAGATCCATGCCAATTCATTTGAAGGGTATCTCTATTAATGTTAATAGGCACAATGGCACTTTTGGCTGCTGGATTTACCAGCTGGCATTCGTGACAAGCCGCACATCACCTGTGGATATTGGCATGAATCCCTGGCCAACAGAAACAAACCATGAGGTGATTTACAGTTTTGTGATTTTCCAGTACGAATGGTCAATTCAGAAAGAATCAAAACATATGATAAGAAGTGGTATGCCATGAACAACAGCATTCAGAGTGTACGATACAGGATTCAAAATGACTGGGGTCAAATCAGGTTTAAGGCTATGTGGCAGCAGGGGCGTGGTCTAGCGTCGGTCTGTGAATGAAGGGTGGGCCCAGAGAGGGTGAGTGGCAAGGTCAATGCACCTGTGTCTAATTAATGTTGTGTGTCTGTGTTGCAGTGAAGAGGATAGAAAAGGAGGGAGAAAGCAGAGAGAAAGGGGCTCTCCTGACCAGAACACGTGTGTGTTGCGTGTGTGATTGGGAGAGTGTGAGTGTGTGAAGCTGAAAAGCAATGGAAACAAATAAAATAAAGTGTGTGTGTGAACAACTTCTGTACCCCACCTACATCAGGGAACTGTTACAGTGGTGCCAAAACCTGGGATGTACAGAAGAGAACCACCACATGGAGTCCTCTCCATTCAAAGAGCTCATCCATGCCCTTGCTACCACCAAGCAGAACCAGCATCAAGTGCTGACCGCCCTCCGGAAGGAGTAAGAGCAATGCTTTGAAACCTTGATGCTGGCCGAGCAGGAAGATTGCCAGGCATTCCTGCATCTGCTCGCGTCGGCAGGGACTTTGACCATCACCACGGTGAACCCTCCTCATGCCACCCTCACGAAGATGGGCCCACAGGACAATCCAAAAGCTTCCTCGCTCTTTTCGAGCAAGCGGCCGAAACATGGGGGTAGCTGCTCGAGCAGTGCATAGCGCGCATCCTTCTGCTTCTGACTGGTGAGGCGCAGCTTGCAGCACTGCAGCCCCCTGCTGACAGCTGGCTGAGGTATGACAACCTGAAGAAAGCCATCCTGCAGCGTGTCGGCCACTCCCCGGAACAACACCGCCAGTGTTTCCGGACGCTGACATTGGAGATGATCAGCCGGCTGCTTGCTTGCATTCGTCCAGCAACTCCCCAGCCTGCCCGTCGCACCCATGGTGTCCTCCCATCTCCCTCTTCCGTGTCTATCTTCTCCCCCTCAGGTGAGTGACTACCATAACACTGGTGCAGAGGGAAAGCCTGGGCTGGTGTGCTGGTGCGGTGGGGAGCCAGAGCATCTCCCGAGCCAGGGTTCCACAACGGAGGTGGGAGCTGTGATCTGCATCCCTGATGCACCAGAGACCACCCCTGATCAGGCCGGAACATATCGCATACTGGTAAGCATTCAAGGGGATACATACCACGCATTGGTGGATTCCGGTTGTAATCAGACCTCAATCCACCAAAGCCTGGTGTAAGGTGAAGCACTGGGGAGAGCACAAGCAGTGAAGGTGTTGTGTGTGCATGGGGATGTTCACAATTATCCTCTAGTGTCTGTCCATATTCTATTTCGGGGCTAAAAGCATAGAGTTAAGGCAGTGGTTAATCCTTGTCTTACCCACTTGCTGATTTTGGGGACTGATTGGCCAGGGTTTCAAACTTTATTGGAATAAATAGTAGGGAGTGGGTCTTGCCATAAAACGTCATGGGGGTATCCCAGTGTGGCATTGACTGGAGAAGCTGTCACAGAGCCGTCTACGTCATCACTGCGTCAGGACGAAATGAGAAGTGAAGAGCAGCCCTCCCCTCTTCTCGCTCTCGGGGCTTCCCTCGAGGATTTCCCTTTAAAGCAGTCACGAGACGAGACTCTGCGGCATGTGTTTGACCAAGTGAGAGTAATCGGTGGTCAAACTCTCCAGCCAAATGTGGCACCCGTCTTCTCGTACTTTGCGATTATTAAAGATAGACTATATCGAGTGACGCAGGACACTCAAACTGGTGAACAAATAACCCAGTTGTTAATCCCTAAGAGCCATAGGGAACTTGGTTCTATTGGCCAGGAATTCACAGGGACGTTCGTCGGTGGTGTGTGGCATGTCGCGAATGCCAATTAGTAAATCCCGCGGCCTCCTTTGCGGTCTCTCCCTCTAATCAAGATCCCCTTCGAAAGAATTAGTATGGATCTCGTCGGGTAATTAGATTGGTCAGCACAAGGATATCACTTTATTTTAGTTCTGGTGGACTATGCAACACAATATCCAGAAGCAGTGCCTTTCCACAATATCTCAGCATGCAGTATTGCGGAAGTGCTCTTATCTCCCAGGTAGGGATTCTGAAAGAAATCCTGACAGACCAAGGCACTTTGTTTATGTCATGCACACTGCATGAGTTGTATGGGTTGTTGGGAATTAAATCTATCCGCACCAGCATTTATCACCCACAAATGGATGGTTTGGTAGAAAGGTTCAATCAAACAGTTAAAAATCTAATTTGGAAGTTTGTAAATGAAGATGCATGTAATTGGGACAGATGGCTTGAGCCCCTGTTATTTGCAGTACAAAAGGTCCCACAAGCCTCCACGGGATTTTCCCCGTTTGAATTATTATATGGGTGAAAGCCGTGTGGCATCTTGGATGTGCTGCGGGAAAATTGGGAGGAGGGACCTTCACCTTGTAAAAATGAAGTTCAATACGTTCACAACCTGTGCGCAAAGCTCCACACCCTCATGCACTTAACCCAGGAGAATTTGCGGCAGGCACAAGAATGTCAAGCCCGGCTGTACGACAGGGGCACGTACCTTAGAGTTTTCACTCCGGGAGACAAAGTACTCGTATTATTGCCCACGTTGAGTTCCAAATTAGTCGCCAAGTGGCTAGGGCCCTTCAAGGTCACATGGTGAGTCGGGGACATTGACTATGAGGTGAGGCGAATGGATAGGGGTGGGGCTCTACAAATATACTACCTCAACCTATTAAAGCATTGGAATGAGGGGGTTCCTGTGGCATTGGCACCAGTAGTTCCGGAGAAGGTGGAGCTGGGGCCAGAGGTAAAAACAACCAAAACCCCAACCCGAACCACTCCAGTCCCTTGTGGAGACCACCTCTCACTGGCCCAACTTACAGAGGTAGCCAAGTTGCAAGAGGAATTTTCTGATGTGTTCTCGCCCCTTCCTGGTCGCACCCACCTCATAGAACACCACGCTGAAACGCACCCAGGGGTGGTGGTGCGTAGCTGCCCGTACCGCTTACCCGAACACCCAAAAAAAAAAAGCAGTTCAGGATGAACTCAAGGCCATGCTTGATATGGGCATAATCGCACCCAGGGGTGGTGGTGCGTAGCTGCCCGTACCGCTTACCCAAACACCCCCCCCCAAAAAAAAAGCAGTTCAGGATGAACTCAAGGCCATGCTTGATATGGGCATAATCAAGGAGTCACACAGTGACTGGAGCAGCCCAGTGGTCCTGGTACCCAAGGCCGATGGGTCGGTCCGGTTCTGTGTGGACTATAGAAAAGTCAACGCGGTGTCTAAATTTGACGCATACCCGATGCCTTGCATTGATGAGTCGCTCGATCAGTTAGGTGCAACTTGCTTTTATTCGACACTAGATTTGATGAAAGGATATTGGCAGATCCCCTTGATTCCTCTATCCCGAGAGAAAACGACTTTTTCCACACCATTTGGATTACACCAGTTTGTCACGCTTTCTTTTGGGTTGTTTGGGGCTCCCACTATGTTCCAGTGGCTCATGGACAAGATTCTCTGCCCCCACGCCACCTATGCGGCAGCCTACTTAGAGGACATAATCATATACAGCAGTGACTGGCTGCGGCACATAGAACATCTTAGGGCCGTCCTAGATTTTGCTGAGGCAGGCGGGTCTCACAGTCAACCTGAAAAAGTGTGCAATTGGGGGGGTGGAAGTACGGTATCCGGGTTTCCACTTGGGTCATGGGCAGGTGCGTCCCCAAATTGACAAGACAGCAACGGTTGCGGCCTGCCCGAGGCCTAAGACCAAAAAAAGGGGTGAAACAGTTCCTGGGGCTGGCTGGCTACTATCATAAGTTCATCCCTAATTGTTTGGATGTCACCAACCCACTGACTGATTTCACTAAAAAGGGAGCACCAGATCCGGTCCAGTGGAGAGAGCAGTGCCAACAGGCTTTCATCAGGGTAAAGGCTGCACTGTGTGGGAGGCCACTCTTACACTCCCCTGACTTCTCTCTCCCCTTTATTTTGCAGATGGATGCATTGGACTGAGGGCCGTTCTGTCCCAGGAGGTGGAGGGCGAGGAATGCCCCGTGCTGTATATCAGCTGCAAGCTCTCGGTGTGTGAGAGTAAGTACAGCACCATCGAGAAAGAGTGCTTAGCCATCAAGTGGGTGATCTTCACTCTCCGGTACTACTTGCTGGGGTGCCCTTTCACCCTCTGCTCAGACCACTCCCCTCCAGTGGCTCCACCGCATGAAAGATGCCAATGCGCGGATCACCCATTGGTATCTAGCCCTCTAGCAATTTAAATTTGAGGTGGTCCACAGGCCAGGGATGCAGATGGCAGTGGTGGACTTCCTGTCCCATCGGGGGGGGGGGCTGTCTGCTGCAGGCCAGACAGCTCCCCCACCTGAGTCGGGCGGTGGGGGTATGTAGCAGCAGGGGCATGGTCTAGCGTTGGTTTGTGAATGGAGGGTGGGGCCAAGGAAGGTGAATGGCAAAGTCAATGCACCTGTGCCTAATTAATGTTGTGTGTCTGTGTTGCAGTGACAGAGGATAGAAAAGGAGGGAGAGAGCAGAGAGAAAGGAGCTCTCTCAACCAGAACACGTGTGTGTGTGTGTGTGTGTGTGTGTGTGTGTGTGTGTGTGTGTGTGTGTGTGTGTGTGTGTGTGTGTGTTGCATGTGTGACAGGGAGAGTGTGAGTGTGTGAAGTTGAAAAGCTATGGAAACAAATAAAATAAAGGTGTGTGTGCGAACATCAACTCCCGCCTGCAGTGCGTCTGTACTCCACCCACATCAGAGAACTGCTACAGGCTAATACAGGCCGCAGGTGCGAACGAATGCAACACTCGTGGCTTTGGCCAGTCTACCACATCATAGGATTAAAAAAAAAGAAAATGCACATTGTAGCCTGTAACAATACCCAGTTCAGAATAACTTCGTAAAATGTATTATGTTAGCATGCAAAACATTCCAGAATGAACAACTACTTTGATTTGTGATGACCTACCGTAGGTGCACAGCCATGGGATTATGATGAGCCGCATAGAATAAAAGTTCCCTACCACTTTTCAGGACCAACAGCTGCGTTATCGCATCCTTAGTTTGAGTGTCCTGTATCACTTGATATAACTTATCCTTAATAATACAAAAATCCAGAAAGGAGGGAGCAACATCAGACTGGAGGTTCTGGCCATTAATCAATCTCACTTGATCAAAAGCATGTTTCAGAGACTTGTCACGTATTTGCTCCAGTGGGAAATCCCCTAAGGGATTCCCCAGAGAAAGCGGAGGGGGACCCTCCCCCCTCTCTGTGTCAACATGACGCAGAGCTGACACGGATGGCCCTGAGACCACCTCCCCAGCCAATGTTGCCACAGGATTCCACCATGATGTGATAATACAGGACCCATCCACTACTAACTATTTTATTAACATTTTAAACCCTGGCCAATCTGTTAAGCTAATCACCTGAGTGGATAGGTGAGGCTTGGGCTAACTGCTGCCTCCACACTATGCTTTTCTCCCCAGAAATGAATAGTGATGGGCATTAATGGATAATTTTGAACATGCCCGTGTACACACCTCACCTTCACCAATCGTGCATTTCTCAGTGCCCTGCACTGAATCAGGCTTTGATGCATGGAGGTCTGATTATAACCAGAATCCACCAAAGCCCAATGTGTACCCCCCTCAATACTCACAGAGACTCTGTATGTTCCTGCTCAATCAGGGGAAGCCTGTGGTGCATCAGGAATATGAATCAGAATCCCCGCATCTTTACAGAAGTGCTGATCCCAGGAAATCCCAGTCTTCCTGCTGTACCAGCAGACCTGCCTGAACTTTCTTCTGATTTTGGTGGGCACATATGGGTTCACCTGTGGAGAGAGAGAGGGAATTAGTGGCAGCACAGACAGGGAAGGAGAAAGGGGTCTGTAGACACAAGGACAGACACGTGTGCGGGGAGTGGGTATCGGGGAGTTGGCCCCTGTCTCTGCAGGGCTGGGGTAGGGGAGGGGTGAGTGAGAGAGAAAGGAAGAGAAGCTGCAGGAGTACCTGCTCCCGGAAATGCCATCAGGTGGTCCTCTGCCAGTCAGACCGCATCCTCCAGCAACACCACGCAGTGACACTGGATCCACACCAATGTCTCACATGGTAGTTGTGCGACAAACTGCTCCAGTGTCACTTGACCAATGATGGTCTTGATGTTGCACTCACCTGCCAGCAGCCACTGGCGGCAGGCATCCCAGAGCTGTTGTGTGAATGCAAACTGGAAAAAATACAGCCGACTTCACTGTATGAAGCTGATGATGCTTTTCTGGGCTGCGGCCGACCCGCTGCAGTATAGCCCACTTCAGGTCAGGATACTCCAGCATGCTGGTGGCTGGGAGATGCCAGGCCATGAGCTGGGCTTTCCCTGACAGGAGCAGGAAATAGGCATGCCACTCACTGTGAGTTTGGCCATGAGCTCACCTCCACAAGACATTCAGACAGCTCAAGAAAGGCGGCGGGGTCATCCTCCTGTGGCCTCATCTTGACCAGTTGGATGGGCATGCTAGCCGCAGAAACAACCGCTGAAGCACCCACTGACTGGACCAAGCTCCAGATTACCTGCCTGTCCTCCACCTGGGCCTTGAGCAGAGCCTGAAGGCACTGCCCCTGCTCAATGGACAGCGCAATGAGTGCTTGGTGCCGGCACTGGAGGTCATTGGTGAGTGTCTGGAGGATCTCTCTGACTGGTTCAGACTGCATGGCAGCATTTTGTTCCTCACTCCCAGTTTCGGCACCAGTGTAACAGATCATTATGTTGGGACAATGAGGGAACATGGAGACAGGTGCTGTGATTCAAGGTGCAATTTTATTTTCTCCTTTCACTTTTCAGTGACGACTAACATACATGTGTTGGGGAACACAGCTCTCTCTCTCTCTCTCTCTCTCTCTCTCTCTCTCTCTCATTACTGGCTGTAGAGACTAAGGCTACACTTAAAGCCCCTGAGGGGTTGCTGGACTTAGCACCTAATTGACACACTTTATAGCTACTTGTTACATGTGTTTAATTAAATAAAGTTCATAAAATTTGTTCAGGATTATGACATTTATTTCTTACCATAATATGTTAATAATCCATAAAATATCCATACATTCATAAACAAGCAATATTAATTTGACAACTACACAAAATGTGACACAGCACAACCTACAGCGACACAGTAAAAGCACTAAAAAAAAATGTGCGCTCCCCCTCCATCAAGCGACACCTGACACCTGCATGAAAGTTCCCATCTACAGTGGTGCCTGAAAGTTTGTGAACCCTTTAGAATTTTCTATATTTCTGTATAAATATGACCTAAAACATCATCAGATTTTCACAAAACCATCTCTAGAGAGTTTAGACTCCACCAATCCACAGTCCGACAGATTGTGTACAAATGGAGGAAATTCAAGACCATTGTTACCCTCCCCAGGAGTGGTCGACCAACAAAGATCACTCCAAGAGCAAGGCATGTAATAGTCGGCGAGGTCACAAAGGACCCCAGGGTAACTTCTAAGCACCTAAAGGCCTCTCTCACATTGGCTAATGTTAATGTTCATGAGTCCACCATCAGGAGAACACTGAACAACAATGGTGTGCATGGCAGGGTTGCAAGGAGAAAGCCACTGCTCTCCAAAAAGAACATTGCTGCTCATCTTCAGTTTGCTAAAGATCACATGGATAAGCCAGAAGGCTATTGGAAAAATGTTTTGTGGACAGATGAGACCAAAATAAAACTTTTTGGTTTAAATGAGAAGCGTTATACAATCCCGATTCCAAAAAAGTTGGGACAAAGTACAAATTGTAAATAAAAACAGAATGCAATAATTTACAAATCTCAAAAACTGATATTGTATTCACAATAGAACATAGACAACATATCAAATGTCGAAAATGACACCTTTTGAAATTTCATGCCAAATATTGGCTCACTTGAAATTTCATGACAGCAACACATCTCAAAAAAGTTGGGACAGGGGCAATAAGAGGCTGGAAAAGTTAAATGTACAAAAAAGGAACAGCTGGAGGACCAAACTGCAACTCATTAGGTCAATTGGCAATAGGTCATTAACATGACTGGGTATAAAAAGAGCATCTTGGAGTGGCAGCGGCTCTCAGAAGTAAAGATGGGAAGAGGATCACCAATCCCCCTAATTCTACACCGACAAATAGTGGAGCAATATCAAAAGGAGTTTGACAGTGTAAAATTGCAAAGAGTTTGAACATATCATCATCTACAGTGCATAATAGGGGTGGGCAAAAATATCGATGCGGCGATATATCACGATACTTTGTCTTCCGATTCATTATCGATACTCAAAATTTGAATATCGATATTTTTTCAAATAATAAATCATGTTTCAGACAGGTTGTAAATCCAGTACGACTTCCGCACCTCCGCTCCGCAAGGTGTCGCTGTGCCGCTACCTCACTGCAAGGCACTCTTCGTCTTCTCTTTTTTTCCCGGTGGTTGCAGTGAGGAAAAAAAAACAAGCAAGCATGGCTGTTAACGTAAACCTAGAGATGCCGCCGAACTTTAAGGCAGATGTTTGGAGGCACTTTTGGATTCCAAAGGAAAGGAGAAAAAAACAAACAAACAGTGAGCTGGACAAAGAGTACGCACTTTGCAAAACCTGTTTCGCTCCAATTAGATATTCAGGTAACACAACAAACTTGCGAACTTACTTAGCACGACACCACCCCGACATATTAGCTCAGCCGGAGCCACCGAAACCCGACCCGAAGCAAACTACACTGGACAGCGCCAAAGTCCTCCCGTCTACTTCAGTCATGTGTGACTTACTGTAACTGTGAACTTAATTTTGTCATTTAAGGCCAAAGGCAAGAAGCTGCACTTTATTTTGCATTTTCAATTTTAGTGTGTGTGAGACACTGCATTTTATTTTGAGTATTTACTCAAAGTTCAGAAGAAACATGATTCACTGAGGTTTCAATTCAGTTTCAGTGTGTGGACACTGACCCACACTGCACTTTGTTTCATAATTGTGCTCAGGGAGACTAAGATGCACACTGCACTTTTCAAAGTGTTCCAGACAGTGTGTTGTTCCTGCAAATATGTTGTAACTTGCGCTTGTATAGTTACAATAAAATGGCATGGATAATTTGAATTACATTGTTTTGACTCAGTTTGTCCCATGAATTATCACTATCATCTGATGTACATACAACTCGGATTTTAAGATGCATAATGCAGTTTACATTTTTCAGTGAACTATGTAGAATATCGCAATATATCGCAATATCGTATCGTATCGTGACTCAAGTATCGTGATGCGTATCGTATCGTGACTCAAGTATCGTGATGCGTATCGTATCGTGAGGTCCTTGGCAATACCCACCCCTAGTGCATAATATCATCAACAGATTCAGAGAATCTGGAAGAATCTCTGTGCGTAAGGGTCAAGGCCGGAAAACCATACCTGGTGCCCGTGATCTTCGGGCCCTTAGACGGCACTGCATCACATACAGGCATGCTTCTGTATTGGAAATCACAAAATGGGCTCAGGAATATTTCCAGAGAACATTATCTGTGAACACAATTCACCGTGCCATCCGCCGTTGCCAGCTAAAACTCTATAGTTCAAAGAAGAAGCCGTACCTAAACATGATCCAGAAGCGCAGACGTCTTCTCTGGGCCAAGGCTCATTTAAAATGGACTGTGGCAAAGTGGAAAACTGTTCTGTGGTCAGACGAATCAAAATTTGAAGTTCTTTATGGAAATCAGGGACGCCGTGTCATTTGGACTAAAGAGGAGAAGGACGACCCAAGTTGTTATCAGCGCTCAGTTCAGAAGCCTGCATCTCTGATGGTATGGGGTTGCATTAGTGCATGTGGCATGGGCAGCTTACACATCTGGAAAGACACCATCAATGCTGAAAGGTATATCCAGGTTCTAGAGCAACATATGCTCCCATCCAGATGACATCTCTTTCAGGGAAGACCTTGCATTTTCCAACATGACAATGCCAAACCACATACTGCATCAATTACAGCATCATGGCTGCGTAGAAGAAGGGTCCGGGTACTGAACTTGCCAGCCTGCATTCCAGATCTTTCACCCATAGAAAACATTTGGCGCATCATAAAACGGAAGATACGACAAAAAAGACCTAAGACAGTTGGGCAACTAGAATCCTACATTAGACAAGAATGGGTTAACATTCCTATTCCTAAACTTGAGCAACTTGTCTCCTCAGTCCCCAGATGTTTACAGACTGTTGTAAAGAGAAATGGGGATGTCTCACAGTGGTAAACATGGCCTTGTCCCAACTTTTTTGAGATGTGTTGTTGCCATGAAATTTAAAATCACCTAATTTTTCTCTTTAAATGATACATTTTCTCAGTTTAAACATTTGATATGTCATCTATGTTCTATTCTGAATAAAATATGGAATTTTGAAACTTCCACATCATTGCATTCTGTTTTTATTTACAATTTGTACTTTGTCCCAACTTTTTTGGAATCGGGGTTGTATTTGGAGAAAGGAAAACACTGCATTCCAGCATAAGAACCTTATCCCATCTGTGAAACATGGTGGTGGTAGTATCATGGTTTGGGCCTGTTTTGCTGCATCTGGGCCAGGACAGCTTACCATCATTGATGGAACAATGAATTCTGAATTATACCAGCGAATTCTAAAGGAAAGTGTCCAACTGAATCTCAAGAGAAGGTGGGTCATGCAGCAAGACAACGACCCTAAGCACACAAGTCATTCTACCAAAGAATGGTTAAAGAATAATAATATTTTGGAATGGCCAAGTCAAAGTCCTGACCTTAATCTAATTGAAATGTTGTGGAAGGATCTGAAGCGAGCAGTTCATGTGAGGAAACCCACCAACATCCCTGAGTTGAAGCTGTTCTGTATGGAGGAATGGGCTAAAATTCCTCCAAGCTGGTGTGCACGACTGATTAACAGTTACCGGAAATGTTTAGTTGCAGTTATTGCTGCACAAGGGAGTCACACCAGATACTGAAAGCAAATGTTCACATACTTTTGCCACTCACAGATATGTAATATTGGATCATTTTCCTCAATAAATAAATGACCAAGTATAATATTTTTGTCTCATTTGTTTAACTGGGCTCTCTTTATCTACTTTTAGGACTTGTGTGAAAATCTGATGATGTTTTAGGTCATATTTATGCAGAAATATAGAAAATTCTAAAGGGTTCACAAACTTTCAAGCACCACTGTATATTGTGTGAACCCAATTAGAGTAGAGCGATACATAGTGGATGAATTAAAAACATTAGATCAAATGGGTCCTACACACTGGCCCCAAGTTATGGCTAACAGACATAATTCCACTACCTAACAATGAAGGAGCCATAAAGAAATGACCAAAGTGGGTAGAGTTTACCATACATATACTCCACATGTTCAAGACATTAACAGGGTGCTTTAAAGGATGACCTCAGGTAAGAAGCTAACCTATGGCTCATACAGCAAGCAAAGCTTAGCCACAGGCCTTTCAATGATACTTGTCTTTATCTGCAGACATACTGATTGCACAAGCCCCTTTTTATCATGAAATACCTCTAAGACTCTTCTGAGTGACCAGGAGCCGTGTGGGGCAGTAGGGTCCATGATGGATTACAATATCTCCAGCTTTAAGATTGTTCTGCTTTTGCTTCCATTTCTGCTGCTCCTGCAGTAAAGGTAGGTATTCATGTATCCATCTTTTCCAAAAGAGGTCAGAGATGTACTGGACTTGTCTCCACCTGTTATCAATAAAGTCACCAACCATCACTCCTCTGGCTGCATCAGCCACTGGATTTTCCTTGGAAGTAACATACTGTCATTGTGAAGTTTTAGTTGCTCCTCTTATAATCAAGACCCTGTTTGCCACAAAGATATAGAAATGCTTGTCCTCATTCTTTATATACTTAAGCATAGACATGCTATCCATCCAAAAGACTGATTCTTGCAACAAAATCTGCAGCTCTGCCTTCAGCATCAGGTCAATGCAAACAGCAAGAACAGCAGCGGTAAGCTCTAAATGAGCAATGGTAACAGCCTTTAGAGGTGGGACTCTGGCCTTGCCTATAACAAACGCCACGTAAATGTCATTCCTGTTGTTTTGCATACCAAGGTAAGTAACTGCCCCATATCCTGACTCACTAGCATCAGAAAAGTGATGAAGTTGAGCATGGATGATGTTTCCAAAACCTTTAGGTTTAATGCACGTTTCAGTCTTGAACCCAGACAGCACATTCAGCTCCCCTAGCCACCTTGACCAATGATGCAAGACGTCTGGAGGTACAGGAACTTCCTTTTCAGGCCAAGAAGCCTTTTCTTTGCCACAGAGAAGTTGTTCAACAGAGACAATTCATCTTTCCTAAAGGACAATTTTAGGCAGCAGTGATTGTGTTTGAGTGTTGCAGACCTCTCCATAATTTCCGTGAACTTAATGTCTTCTCTTAATAACCCTTTTTCTTCTGTAGCTCTCTCACTGAAGTTGTTATTATACTAATTATTCAACATTTCTTCCAACTTGCACACAGAAATCCTATTAACCATGGCTGATGTACACTCTGCTCCAAAGCTGCTGTTGTTTCCATGCAAAGGACCATTAATGATCCATCCTAGTGCTGTTCTCATAGCTGTTGACAACCTCCCAAGGCTCCAACATCTTGGGTGCATTGCTTCCAATCAACAGGTCCACATTAGCCTTTATGCTAGAGATTTTAATCTTTGCTAAATATGGCCACTTTGCCAAATCTTCTTCGGTCAATACGTTGTTGGCACTTACAGGCATTTTCTTCTGTGTGAGGATTTCTGGAAGCTTATACAAAAGGTTGTCATCAATTCCGGACACATCCAAGCCTTCCCCATGGTTTACAAGAGAAAACGAGTTTGTCTCCCAGCAAGATTGAGCCTTCACATAAGCTGCTCTGAGCAAAATGTGGCTGAGCTTCCAGGATCTAAAAAGGCATATGTTTGAATTACTTGGTCTCCCTTAATGGACTTGATTTGGACTGGCAGGATAGGAAGCAGACAGTGATCCCTTCTGGCCCCTGTATGACCACAAGTTTTTGGAGATGCCATTAGAACTTGGGCCCCTGACTCTGTAGCTGGTTCTGTAGATGCATTGGCTGGATCTCTCCTGTCGATGTGAAGTACAGTGGGATATCTTTTCCTGCAGGTTCTCCAGGTTAAACGTCTCCCACAGTTCTGACTCCTGTGCCCAGCGCATAAGCATCCAAAGCAAAGTTCTTTCTCCTTTAGAAAACTCATCTTGTCTCTATGTTTCATCTGTTTAAACTGTTGACACTGCTCCAATGAGTGATCTTGAGTGCAACAGACACAAGCTGGCATTGCTACAGAGTCATGTTCTTATGACACATTCCTCCATTCACTGGCATTCTCCACTGATTCCATGGGTGCAATTGTTGTAGCAAAGCTGTTTCCTTTGATTCTATTTCCTGAATGTGACTTTGGCCTATTGGTAGCCTTTGATGCAATTACTCCAGATGTTAAGTCACTTGTGTCATCATACAAAGGATCTGATAGTATTCTAACATATCTTCAATGAACTTCACCAAGTCTTTAAACAGGGCTTTTTGTTCAGTTGTTTCCAGTATGTCAAACGCAATGGTTCTCCACCACTCTCTGAGCTTGAATGGCAGTTTAGACATGATTGCCCTCATATTGCTTGGCATGTCCAACTCTTGCATGTACTGTAGCTACTCCATCATGTTACAACAGCCACAGAGCGAGAGAGCGCGAGTAAGCCTGCAAGGCGTTGATGTCTTCGGTCTTTATCACAGGCCAGGACAAGGCTCTTTCTATGTAGGCCACAGATATCTTGTACTTACTGCCAAAATGTTCCTGCAGCAGCTGCTTTGCTTTGGCATAGCCAAACTCAGGCATCATGTGTAAACGGCTATGGACCAGCTCCCTTGGTTGACCCCTAGTGAACTGTTCAAGATCGTATAGGCAGTCACCCTTACTGGCCTTTTCCTCCACCCCTTGTTTGAAAGCTCTCATGAAGGAGATATACTGGAGAGTATCTCCATCAAACAAAGGGATCTCTCTTGCTGGCAATGATAAGTGTTGTTCTTGGATGAGAGCCAATGTTCTTTCATTTTGCCTATACATTACTGTGAAAAGGTCTCCAAATTGCCTTTGATCCACTGATTGAATGCTGGGATGGGAAAGTTCCAGAGTTGGCATCAATGTTTCCTCTTCCAATGCATGGTAGCTCTGTCTATTTGAATTAGTCCACTCCTTTGGTTTAGTTGCAAGGTGTTGGCTAGCTCCCTGAGGCAGCATTCCAGTTGATAATGGGTTATTGGTTTGCAGTAACAACTCCTGGGACTGCTGGGGTTTGCTCTGAGGTACAGGATTGGACTTCTTTGCCACTGGGTCTAATTTGTTTATAAGTGCGATATTATGGTCATCAGCACCATTAATTGCATTTTGTTCAGCACCTGACACCCACAATTGCACCTTAGAGATAAATTCATTATTGTTCAACATTTTGGCTTTGAACCACACATGTTTCTCTTGTTCAACATCAGGTAACATACCCATCACAGACTCATGAACACACTTTGCTTCATCACATAATTTGACAAGATCATTAAAAGCACACTGAACCTGTGATTTATCTCCCTTTTGAATAAGCTCTTGCATCTTTAATTTTAAATTGCTTGCCTTATTTAACGTAGCCCTCCTATCCTTCTGTAATTGTTCAAATGTTTTCAACAAATGCTTTAGCAGTTAATTTAACAACACGCTTTTCTTTGTCCTTTTGTGTGTCAATGCAATTTGCAAAACTGTTCAAATCAGCTGATGGTTCAGCGGGCCTTTCACAGTTTCATGTGTCTCCATAGCTCAGATTGAATGTTCATAACAAGTTCGCAATAAAATGGCAAATTATCCACCCCAACTCTCACCAATGCATTGGATTTTTACCCCTGCGATGTGTACACACAAAATATGAATGGCCATTCATTTTAGTAGCGCTACACATACCTAGCCATCAGCTAATTCGAACAGTTTTGCAAATCGCATTGACACATGAATCCGATGAAATAATGCCTGTCAGCTTTTGAAGAGCAACATTGTCCTCGGTTGTGCTTGCAAGTGGCTTTTAATCCAAGAAAACCCGAAGCAGCACTGCAGGCACCGTCTTCGATCTAGTTGTAGTCAGACTCAGTGCACACAACCCCGATGTTTGGATGTTCCATGAGCTTCGATTCAAACATGATTAGCACTGCTGCATGCGATTAAACTTCTTCAGTGTCAGTAACGTGAAGCACAGGTTTTTTTTTGTTTTTTTTTGTTTTAACTTGAATGTAGAGGCTAAGTCTATACTTAAAGCCCCTGAGGGGTTGCTGGACTTGGCACCTAATTGACGCGCTTTATAGTTACTTGTTACATGTGTTTAATGAAATAAAGTTCGTAAAATTTGTTCAGGGTTATGATGTTTATTTCTTACCACAATGTTTCAATAATCCATAAAATGTCCATACATCCATAAACAAGCAATATTAACTTGACAACTACACAATGTAACACAGCGTGACCTACAGCGCACAGTAAAAGTAGTCAAAAAACTATGTGTGCTCCCCCCTCCATCAAGCAACACCTGACACCTGCATGAAAGTTCCCATCTATATTGTGTGAACCCAATTAGGGTAGAGCGACGCATAGTGGACCAATTAAAAGAATTAAAAACATGAGACCAAATGGCTCCTACACTGGCTATCTACAAGATGCACAGAGACAGATGTTAATAGACAGCCAGTAATTACACACAGGTTCACATGTTAATTGCTGGTTCAATCTGACCCCTTGCTGTTCACAGCTGATGCTCGACCACACCCTTGCTGCATCCATCCATCCATCCATCCATCTATCTATCTATCTATCTATCTATCTATCTATCTATCTATCTATCTATCTATCTATCTATCTATCAGAGTCTCTCTTGCCAGTTTATTCCTGACAAGGATGTACTAATGCTATAAAAAAAAAAAACTCATTATGTTTGTGACCAGAAGATGGCCATGTTGTCAAAGTAAAATTCTTGTAACTTCAATACGATATTGTACATTCTCAGTCTGAATGGGACTTTTGCCATTTATAATAGGACAGTAATGAAATAATGTTCATCCACCATCATTTCCCCAAATGGGTTATGCCATGATTTCAGAGCAATACACAACATAAAAAATATTGTAATTTATTCAGCAAAACAAAAGCTGACCTACACAGTATTTACACCGAGGGTATTTCACCTGATAGAAAGTAATCCTGGAATTTTCAGGAATGAGAGCTTTTTAATTTGTTTTAGAACCTATGAAATTACTGTACAGAAGAAGATTAAAGAGAGAGGAGATATACAACCCCAATTCCAAAAAAGTTGGGACACTGTGTAAAACATTTTTTTTAAATAAGAATGTGATTTGCAAATTATGGAAACCCTATATTTCATTGAAAATAGTACAAAGACAACATATCAAATGTTGAAACTGAGAATTTTTATTATTTTTTGAAAAAATATATGCTCATTTTGAGTTTGATGTGAGCAACATGTTTCAGAAAAGTTGGGACAGTAGCAACAAAAGACTGAAACAGTTGTGTAGTGCTAAACCCCCCCCCCCCCCCCAATTTGGTTAATTGGCAACAGGTCAGTAATATGATCGGGTATAAAAAGAGCATCCCAGAGGGGCTGAGTCTCTCAGAAGTAAAGATGGGGAGGGGTTCATTGCTCTGTGAAAGACTGCATGGTCAAACAGTGCAGCAAATTAAGAATAATGTTTCTCAATGTAAAATTGCAAAGAATTTGGGGATCAAATCATCTATGGTATTGTAGCGGGTTTAACGTGTGGGTGGAGCACAGAAGACGGCAGGACAGAGATCAGGATTAATATTGTGCTTTTATTGCCGCACTTTTCAGTTGGGCACACACAAACAACACTCCGAGATTCTCACACACACACACACACACACTCGTGAATCTCCTCTCGGCGAGCTCCCCTCCGCTCTCACTCTCCCTCCTTAAATAGGGCACGGTTTACTGGGGAGAACACACACAAACACAGGTTAATTACACTCAGGTGAAGCGATTCTGCCACTTACCTTCCCCAACTCCGCCCTCCTGTCACAGACCGGCGCTTGACCACGCCCCCGCTGCCACATACCCCCACTGCCCGACTCAGGCCGGGCGCCTGTCCGGCCCGCAGCCGACACCCCCCCCTTGACGGGAGAGGAAGTCCGCCACGACCATCTGCGCCCCCGGCCTGTGGACCACCTTGAAGTTGAAAGGTTGGAGCGCCAGATACCAACGGGTGATCCGCGCGTTGGCATCCTTCATGCGGTGGAGCCACTGGAGGGGCGCGTGGTCCGAACAGAGGGTGAAAGAGCGCCCCAGCAGGTAGTACCGGAGGGCGAGGACCGCCCACTTGATCGCCAGGCACTCTTTCTCGATGGTGCTGTAGCGCCCCTCACGCACTGACAGCTTTCGGCTGATGTATAACACTGGGCGGTCCTCTCCCTCCACCTGCTGGGACAAAACGGCCCTCTGTCCGACGCATCCGTCTGTAACAAAAAAGGGAGAGAGAAGTCAGGGGAGTGCAAAAGTGGCCCCCCACACAGTGCAGCCTTTACCTCAGAGAAAGCCCGCTGGCACTGCTCCGTCCACTGGACCGGATCTGGCGCCCCCTTTTTAGTGAGGTCAGTCAGCGGGCTGGTGACGTCCGAATAATTAGGTATAAACCTACGATAATAGCCAGCCAGCCCCAGGAACTGTCTCACCCCCTTTTTGGTCTTGGGCCTCGGGCAGGCCGCAATCGATGCTGTCTTATTAATTTGGGGACGCACCTGCCCGTTACCCAAGTGGAAGCCCAGATACCGTACTTCCACCCGCCCAATCGCACACTTCTTCGGGTTGGCAGTGAGCCCCGCCCGCCTCAGCGACCTAAGGACAGCCCTCAGGTGTTGCAGGTGCCGCTGCCAGTCATTACTATAAATGATGATGTCATCTAAGTAAGCGGCCGCATAGGTGGCGTGGGGCCGGAGGACCCGGTCCATCAGCCGCTGAAACGTAGCGGGCGCCCCAAACAGCCCAAACGGCCGTTTTTTCCCGGGATAATGGAGTCAAGGGGATCTGCCAATATCACTTCGTCAAATCCAGTGTCGAGTAAAAGCGAGCCATGCCTAGTCGATCGAGCAGCTCATCAATACGAGGCATTGGGTACGCGTCGAATTTAGACACCGCATTGACTTTTCTATAGTCCACACAGAACCGGACCGAGCCGTCGGCCTTGGGAACCAAGACCACCGGGCTGCTCCAGTCACTGTGGGACTCCTCGACGATGCCCATTTCGAGCATGGCCTGAAGTTCTTCCCGAACCACCTTTTTTTTGTGTTCGGGTAATCTATAAGGACGGCTACGCACTACCACCCCCAGGGGCGTCTCTATGTGGTGTTCTATGAGGTTGGTGCGACCGGGCAGGGGTGAGAACACATCCGAAAACTCGGTCTGCAACTGGGCGACCTCCGTGAGTTGGGTCAGGGAGAGGTGGTCTCCACAGGGGACCGGAGAAGTGCGAGATGCCAATGACCCTTTTTGGACCTCCGGCCCCAGCTCCGCCTTCTCCGGAACTACCGACACCAACACCACGGGGACCTCCTCGTTCCAGAGTTTCAGCAGATTGAGGTGGTAGATCTGTAGCGCCCCCTCCCTGTCCGTTCGCCTAACCTCATAGTCGACGTCCCCGACTCGCCGTGTGACCTCAAAGGGCCCTCGCCACTTGGCGACTAATTTGGAGCTCGACGTGGGCAACAGGACGAGTACCTTATCTCCCGGAGTGAACTCTCTAAGGCGCGCGCCCTTGTTGTACAGGCGGGTTTGCCGTTCCTGGGCCTGCCGCAAATTCTCCTGAGTTAGGTGGGTGAGCGTGCGGAGTTTTGCGCGCAGATCCATAACGTACTGAATTTCATTTTTGCTCTGTGAAGGTCCCTCCTCCCAATTTTCCCGCAGTACATCTAAGATGCCGCGCGGCTTACGCCCATACAATAATTCAAACGGGGAGAACCCCGTGGAGGCTTGGGGGACCTCTCGCACTGCAAACAACAAGGGTTCGAGCCATTTATCCCAGTTACGTGCGTCCTCACTTACGAATTTTTTGATAATATTCTTGAGGGTGCGATTGAACCGTTTAACTAAACCGTCCGTCTGTGGGTGATACACGCTGGTGCGGATCGGCTTAATACCCAATAGCCCATACAGTTCGCTCAGTGTTCGTGACATAAACGAGGTGCCTTGGTCAGTCAGAATCTCTTTCGGGATTCCAACCCAGGAGATGACGTGGAAGAGGGCCTCTGCAATACTGCGTGCTGAGATATTGCGAAGAGGCACCGCTTCCGGGTATCGCGTTGCATAGTCCACCAGAACCAATATAAAGCGGTACCCTCGTGTTGACCGATCTAATGGCCCGACGAGATCCATCCCAATTCTTTCAAACGGGGTCTCGATTAATGGTAGGGGGCGCAAGGGCGCTTTTGGAATGGCCGCTGGATTTACTAATTGGCATTCGCGGCATGCCGTACACCACTTACGGACGTCGCCGCGAATCCCCGGCCAATAGAATCGGGCCATTATCCGGGCGAGTGTCTTATCCTGCCCGAGGTGTCCCGCCATGGGATTAAAGTGAGCCGCCTGGAATACCAATTCCCGGCAGCTCTTTGGAATTAACAACTGGGTGACTCGCTCCTTCGTCTGAGTGTCCTGCGTCACTCAGTATAACCTATCCTTCAAAATGGAAAAATAGGGGAAGGACGGGGTGGCGTTCGGCTGGAGCGTTTGACCATCGATTACTCTCACTTGGTCAAACGCGTGTCGCAGAGTCTCGTCCCGCGATTGTTCCAGTGGGAAATCCGTGAGGGATTCCCCAATAGAAAGAGGAGGGGCCGGGGGCTCCTCACTCTGTCGCGGAGATGACGTAGACGGCTCTGCGACCGCAGCTCCAGCCAAAGCGACACCGGGACCCTCCCCTGACAACCGGCAGGACCCACTCTTTACTAGGCGTGCCATCAACCCCTGAAATCCCGGCTAATCAGTCCCCAAGATCAAAGAGTGGGTAAGGCAAGGATTAACCGCCGCCTTCACTATCTATTTTTCCCCTCTGAAATGTATGTGGACCGACACCAACGGGTAGCTGTGAATATCCCCGTGCACACACAACACCTTCACCCCTTGTGCTCCCCCCAATGTCTCGTCTTGCACCAGGCTTTGGCGGATCGAGGTCTGATTGCAACCCGAATCCACCAACGCCTGATATGTCGCCCCTTGTACACTTACCGGTATGCGATACGCTCCGGCCTGATCAAGGGCAGCCTCTGGCGCGTCGGGGATCCGCACCACCGCCCCCACCTCCATCGCTGCACACTGATGCTGCAGGTGGCCCGGTTCCCCGCAGCGCCATCAAACCGGCCCGGGCCTCCCCTCTGCAGCTGTGGTTTGAGGGTCACTCACCTGAGGGGGGGGAGAGACAGACACAGAAGGGAGAAACGGGAGGGCACCACGGGTGCGGCGGGCCGGCTGGGGTGGAGCTGGCCCCCGCCTCCGTGGTGGGGGAATGGGGCGAGGACGGGACACGGGAGGAGGGGGAAGAGAGAGAGAGAGAGAGAGAAGAGGAGAGAGAAGACGACATCATCCGTTGTCCTGCCGCCGGGACAGCTGCCAGATGATCCTCCGCCAGTCCCACAGCCAGATCCAGCGATGCCAGGTGGTGGCACTGGACCCACTCCGCGGTTCCAGCGGGTAGGCGGGCGATGAACTGTTCCAGCACCACCTGGTCGATGATTCCCTCGGCGTCGCGATCTTCGGCCCTCAGCCACCGCCAGCAGGCGTCCCGGAGCTGCTGGCCGAACGCGAACGGGCTGCCGACTTCCTCCATTCGCAGCGCGCGGAAGCGCTGGCGCTGCTGCTCCGGCGTTCGCCCCACGCGCTGGAGGACAGCCCGGCGAAGGTCAGCGTAGGCCAGCCGGCGGTCGGCGGGGAGCTGTAGTGCGGCTAACTGCGCTTCTCCCATCAGGAGGGGGAGGAGGCGTGCCGCGCGCTGCTCCATCGGCCACCCCGAGGCTTCGGCGACCTGCTCGAACAATGTGATGAAAGCCTCGGGGTTGTCCTGCGGGCCCATCTTGGTCAAGGTGAGGGGAGATGGGCCCACGGCCGGGGCGCTGGTGGACCCCGCCGACGCGAGGAGGCGCCGGAACGCCTCTCGGTCTTCCTGTTGAGCCAGCACCAGGGCTTCATAGCGGCGCTCCTGCTCCTTCCGGAGCGTGACGAGTGCCTGGTGCTGGCTCTGCTGAGCCATGGTGAGGGCGTGGACCAAGTCCGCGAACGGGGAGGATTCCATGGGGCTGCAGGACAGGTGCTCCACCGTCCCGGGTTTCGGCACCACTGTAGCGGGTTTAACGTGTGGGTGGAGCACAGAAGACGGCAGGACAGAGATCAGGATTAATATTGTGCTTTTATTGCCGCACTTTTCAGTTGGGCACACACAAAACAACACTCCGAGATTCACACACACACACACACACACACACACACACACACACACACACACACACTCGTGAATCTCCTCTCGGCGAGCTCCCCTCCGCTCTCACTCTCCCTCCTTAAATAGGGCACGGTTTACTGGGGAGAACACACACAAACACAGGTTAATTACACTCAGGTGAAGCAATTCTGCCACTTACCTTCCCCAACTCCGCCCTCCTGTCACAGACCGGCACTTGACCACGCCCCTGCTGCCACAGGTATATAATATCATTAAAAGATTCAGAGAATTTGAAGAAATCTCTGTATGCAAGAGACAAGGCTAAAAACTGACATTGTGGATGCCTGTGATCTTCAGGCTCTCACGTGACACCGCATTAAAAGCAGACACATATCTGTAGTGGGCTCAACACTTCAGAAAACCATTGTCACTGAAAACAGTTCATTACTGCATCCACAAATGCAAGTTACAATGGACTGAGGCAAAGTGGAAAATTGTCCCGAGGTCTGACAAATTAAAAGTAGAAATTCTTTTTAGAAATCATGGACACCACGTCCTTCAGGCTAAACAAGAGGGGGACCAATGCACAGTTCAAAACCAGTCTGGCTTGTCATCAGTGTACAGTTCTAAAGCCAGCATCTGTGATGGTATGAGGGTGCATTAGTGCACATGGCATGGGTAGCTTGTACATCTGGGAAGGCATCATTAATGCTGAATGATATAGTCACGTTACAGAGCAATATGCTGCCATCCAGACAAAATCTTTTTCAGGGAAGGCCTTCCTTCTTTCAGCAAGACAATGCCAAACCATTTTCTGCATGTATTAAAACTGCATGGCTCCATAGTAAAAGAGTCCGGGTGCTAAACTGGCCTGCCTGAAGTCCAGACCTGTCTCCCATTTAAAACTTTTGGCACATTATGAAATGCAAAATATGACAAAGTAAACCCTGAACTTTTGAGCAACTGAAACTCTATATCAGGCAAGAATGGGACAAAATTTCTCTTTCAAAACTACAGCAATTGGTCTCCTCAGTTCTCAAATGTTTACAGAGTGTTGTTAAAAATAGAGGTGATGCAGCACAGTGGTTAACATACCCCTGTCCCAAATTTTTTGAAACTTGTTGCTGACATCAAATTCAAAATGAGCATATATTTTTGTAGCAGTGTGTAGGAGTGGGAGGAGCACAGAAGACAGCAGGCCAGAACTGAGTGTCGTAACTCTTGTTTATTTTGACACTTTTCAGTTGTCTTTTGCACACTCTCGTACACACACAGACATGCGCACACACATCAGGTGTCTGGTTGGGGAAAGAGCTCCTTCTCTGCTCTCGCTCTCTCCTTAAATAGATAGTTTTCACATGACGTCACAGAGTCAGGGATTCCCTAGTGGTGGCCATCTTGCGGGTCAAGCTTACTGTACGGGTCAATGAGCACACATTGTAATGCGCGAGTACAAAGTCTTCAAAAGAACCCAAGCAGGCTATTTAAAGCTAGCAATGGTGCACACCTGTTGTATTCACGGCTGTCATAATAGGTCAAATGATGAAGTCAAGCGGAGCTTTTATGGAATTCCCACTGTACGGGAGCACGAAGGCGAGCAAACAAACTCAGCATACAAAGGAGAAATCTATGGCTTGCGAGAATCAACCGCAAGGATTATCAGCCTTCCAAACACAGCAAAGCCTGCTCCGATCATTTTACAAGTGGTAAGTTGTTTAAATAAACAATCAATTGTGTTTAAGTTTGTTTTTGGAAACCAAAATATCATGTAAACAATCTCTGGAGAATGCCTAACTGGAACTGCTGAGTGTACGTTTACATTGTAATGTACACTTAATATCGCTCGTTTGTCACGTTTCTATTTGAAACTTGTCACTTCACTCACGCAAGGGTCATTTTTGAAAAACATTTTAGGTCTATTCTGTATGATTTGATTTGTGTTTGGGATGCAAACAGCGTGCCTTTTGGCAGATGCCGCCTGAATCACGCAGATCCAATTTTTTTTTTTTGGGGGGGGGCGTTGGAGTGTCTGATTATAATTTCAAAGTAAATTCTGTATTAAAATTACTAAATAAGCAAATCCATTACAGTCCATGAAACAGGAAGTATAAGGATGAGAAAAAAAACAGTTTAAATCGGAAAGCTGCGCACATTTGCGCAGCCCAAGCGGTGTGCAGGACTGGGCAAATGTGCGCAGCTTTCCGATTTAAACTGTTTTTTTCTCATCCTTATACTTCCTGTTTCATGGACTGTAATGGATTTGCTTATTTAGTAATTTTAATACAGAATTTACTTTGAAATTATAATCAGACACTCCAACACCCCCCCTAAAAAAAAAAAAATCGGATCTGCGCGATTCAGGCGGCATCCGCCAAAAGGTGCACTGTGAATATATAAAGTTGTATATATCAGACAGCCTTTAAAGTTTGATGAAGTCAGTTTCAGGCTTTGGAGCAGGCTTTGGCAGTTTCAGGCTTTGGCAGCCCTGCATAGTCACTTGAAAATGCATCTTTGTCCACTTCATAGGGGTCAATTCCCCCAATCAAGGCCAGTTTGGCTGCATACCGTTGTCGTGAGATGTCGTCTATTGTATCTATATACTTCTGTTTGCTTGATTTTGCCGACATTGATCTTTATTTTAGAAAACTGACTATATAACTTCATAAATTCGTCCGAGATAACGTAGCCGGTAGTGGTGATGATCCGTTTTGTTTGCCCCGCAAGATGGCGGCTGGGGGGCATTCCCCAGAATGCCATGACATCAGTGAAAACTATCTATAGGGCGCGGTCACTGCGGAAGACACACAAACACACGTTAATCAACATCAGGTGCAGTGATTCTGCCACTTACCTTCCCTGACTCCCCCCTCCGGTCACAGACCGATGCTTGACCATGCCCCCGCTGCCACATACCCCCACTGCCTGACTCAGGCCGGGCGGCTGTCCGGCCTGCAGCCTACTCCCTCCCCCTTGACGGGAGAGGAAGTCCGCCACGACCATCTGCGCCCCCGGCCTGTGGATCACCTTGAAGTTAAAGGGTTGGAGTGCCAGATACCAACGGGTGATCCGCGTGTTGGCATCCTTCATGCAGTGGAGCCACTGGAGGGGCGCGTGGTCCGAACAGAGGGTGAAAGGGCATCCCAGCAGGTAGTAACGGAGGGCGAGGACCGCCCACTTGATCCCCAGGCACTCTTTTTCAATGGTGCTGTAGTGCCCCTCACGCACTGACAGCTTCCTACTGATGTACAGCACTGGGCGATCCTCCCCCTCCACCTCCTGGGACAAAACAGTCCCCAGCCCTCTGTCTGACACATCCGTCTGTAACATAAAGGGGAGAGAAAAGTCAGGGGAGTGTAACAGTGGCCCCCCACACAGTGCAGCCTTCACCTCAGAGAAAGCCCGCTGGCATTGCTCCGTCCACTGGACCGGATCTGGTGCCCCCTTTTTAGTGAGGTCAGTCAGCGGGCTGGTGATGTCCGAATAATTAGGTATAAACCAACGATAGTCACCAGCCAGCCCCAGGAACTGTCTCATCCCCTTTTTGGTCTTGGGCCTCGGGCAGGCTGCAATTGCTGCTGTCTTGTTAATTTGGGGACGCACCTGCCTGTTGCCCAAGTTGAAGCCCAGATACCATACTTCCACCCACCCAATCGCACACTTCTTCGGGTTGGCTGTGAGACCCGCTCGCCTCAGCGACCTAAGGATGGCCCTCAGATGTTGTAGTTGCCGCAGCCAGTCATTACTATAGATAATGATGTCATCTAAGTATGTGGCCGCGTAGGTGGCGTGGGGGCGGAGGACCCTATCCATGAGCCACTGGAATGTAGCGGGCGCCCCAACAACCCAAAAGGAAGTGTGACAAATTGGTGTAAGCCAAACGGTGTGGAAAAGGCCGTTTTTTCTCAGGATAATGGAGTCAAGGGGATCTGCCAATAACCCTTTGTCAAATTCAGTGTCGAGTAAAAGCGAGCCGTGCCTAGTCGATCGAGCAACTCATCAATACAGTGGTCCCCCTCTTGAGAGGCCACTCTCACCAGCGGCCACCCCTCCTTTACGGCCACAATTCCATTTTATTAACTCATTCTCCATTGAAATTACCCCTCACCAACGGCCACCTCTCTAACGCGGCCAGCAACCCAAGCTGAATGGCAAAATCCCCTTGCCAGCGGACATGTTTGTGAGCGATAATATGTCAAAATTACATGCGATGCCGCGGTATTTGGAAAAAAGTTGATCTCGCGTTTTTTTTCCTACCCAGATTCCCATGATGCTTTGCGATCTCGCTGCTATAAACATGGCTGCCAGCGCAAATTTTATCAGTCTTGAAGTAAATTCACTGGCAAACAACAACAGTGATGTCAAACTCCAGAAAGAGGAAAGTTCTGACCTTGGAAGAAAAAGTTAAAGTGATCCAGGTTTATTGGACTATGCATTGCAATCAAACAACCCAGAGTTATTGGACTTAATGAACAAGGTGCAGGATGTTTTAAAAAAATGACAAATGTAAAGCTGTTCAAAGTTCAAAGCAAACAAAGTTGGACTCTTTTTTCAAATGTGTTGATGTGTCTGATTTGTGATCATTGGTTTTTTTTATTCAATTTGGTGAATACCATGAATTGTAAATGCATCTAGTATTGTACATGTTTATGATTAATATTTTTGTTGACAACTGTTCTGGTGCTGTGATACATTTGTGATAAATGATTCAAGTTTTGTTGTATGAAAGTCTGCATTTGTTATGACTTCAGTGTTCTCCACTACCTGAAGTTATAGCTCGGCGGTAGTATTGAGCGGCCGTCGCCGGGGGGCTTGCAAGGGGGGTGTCCCCCCTCGCACCAGAAAATTTTTAAATAAGAAACCCCTCGGATGCCATTTCCTGGCATCTAAGGCTACGTCCACACGACAACGGCAACGATATTTTATTTTAAAAAATATCACGTCCACATGGGCAACGGATCAGTAAAATATCAGGTACATATGGCAACGCAACGCTTGCTGAAAACGATGCAATACACATGCCACACCTCTAGGGGCGCTGTAAGACGGTCCCATCGGAGACACCAGAACAATAGAAGAAGTAGGACGCATGCGCATAAACCCCTTCCTCTACCTGGCGTGAAGCACTCACAGGAACACACAACAACAACAAGAAGATGGCTGCGACTACGCGAGGAAATCGTGCCTTCTGTGTGTACAAATTAGTTGTATTAGTGTGCATAGTTCTATATAACTTAATTTTCTTATTGTGTGTGAACATTTTGAAAAGCATTTTTATATAATTTATATAGTTTTTTATATTGTGTGTGAACATTTTGAAAAGCAGTCTTATCCAATAAAAAAAAAGAAATTCAAGAAATGGTTCAGTTACTTGTTTATTTAAAAGAAAAGCTGTATACAAAAGTGAATGCAATGCAGTGGTTCATACAAAACAGCGAGAGTGCTGCTTGATCTAGTCATGTGGTTGTGACATCATCGTAAACAAATCTGTTCTACTCATCCAGACGACTTCGCAACGGCGCTGTTGCCAGATTTTTCCACTCTGGAACCCGTTCTCAAAAAATATCGTTTTGGGGCACCCAAAATGCCGGTGCCGTGTGGACGCCAGGCCGAAACGATAAACAATTTTATCAGATTCACCTGAATCCGTTGCCGTGTGGACAGCCTCTATGTTGCATGTTATTTATTTCGCAAGTAGCTGCTTTTGTGCAAAATCTTCTGACACTGGGAGCCGACTTTACATTTATTTTGTCACTCCGTTACTGAAATGTTTATTGAATAGAATATCTTTGTTTTAAATTGAATTCTACACAAAATTACCTTTCATTTGATGTGCAGTATGTGTCTTTTCTTTCCACCGTACTCCTCTCTGAGGTCTGAGGCAATCGGAGCCACTTAACTGACACGCACTCCTCTGTCACCACACTACACATGCGTAGTGACAAGTGAGCGAGCAAGCGTTAAGGGCCTCTGTTGAACCTATTGTAAAGTAAAGCGCATCATTGTATTTGGTGTTTGTATTGGCGTGTTTTTTTTTACTTTTCTTTGAAGTAAACTTTTTTTTTTTGACTGGGCGGCCAAAAATTAAGGCTCGGCGGTGCATTTATGAGTCTGCGGTAATAGCTCTTCTTGCCGTTATGACTCGGCGGGCCGCCAAGTCATTAACGATAGTGGAGAACACTGGACTTCAACATTACAGTCTGTGATTTATTTTTTCCATTGATATGACAATATAGTGCTTTACAAATAGTTGTATCATTTGTGATGAATGCCTAATTTTTGTTTGTGCATAGTAGTGATGAATGAATAAAAGATTATTGATCATGAAAGTTGTTAAATTCTTTGAATATTAATGTACCCTTCAAGAGAGGCCACCCCTCTTATGTGGCCACTAAAGCTTCGCAGAAGGGGTGGCCTTATAAGAGGGGGACCACTGTACGAGGCATTGGGTACGCGTCGAATTTAGACACCTCGTTGACTTTACTATAGTCTACACAGAACCGGACCGACCCGTCGGCCTTGGGTACCAAGACCACCGGGCTGCTCCAGTCACTGTGGGACTCCTTGACGATGCCCATTTCAAGCATGGCCTCGAGTTCTTCCCGAACCACTTTTTTCTTGTGTTCAGGTAGCCGGTAAGGGCGGCTGCGCACTACCACCCCCAGGGGCGTCTCAATGTGGTGCTCTATGAGGTTGGTGCAGCCGGGCAGGGGCAAGAACACATCCGAAAACTCAGTCTGCAACTGGGCAACCTCTGTGAGTTGGGTCGGGAAGACGTGGTCTCCACAGGGGACCGGAGAGGTACGCAACACCAATGTTCCCTTTGGAACCTCCGGCCCCAGCTCCGCCTTCTCCAGAACTACCAACACCAACGCCACGGGGACCTCCTCATTCCAGAGTTTGAGTAGATTGAGGTGGTAAATCTGTAGCGCCCCACCCCTGTCCACTCGCCTCACCTCATAGTCGACGTCACTGACTTGCCGTGTGACCTCAAAGGGTCCTTGCCACTTGGCGATTAATTTGGAGGTCGATGTGGGCAACAGTATGAGTACTTTATCTCCCGGTGCGAACTCCCTAAGGCACATACCCTTGTTGTACAGGCAGGTTTGCCATTCTTGAGCCTGCCGCAAATTCTCCTGGGTTAGGTGGGTGAGTGTGTGGAGTTTTGCGCACAGGTCACTAACGTATTGAATTTCATTTTTACTTGGTGAAGGTCCCTCCTCCCAATTTTCTCACAGCACATATAAAATGCCGAGCGGCTTATGCCCATATAACAATTTGAATGGGGAGAACCCCATGGAGGCTTGTGGGACCTCTCACACTGCAAATAACAAGGGTTTGAGCCATTTATCCCAATTATGTGCGTCCTCGCTTACGAATTTCTTAATTATATTTTTGAGGGTGCAATTGAATCGTTCGACTAAACCGTCTGTTTGTGGGTGATAAACGCTGGTGTGGATCGGCTTAATTCCCAATAACCCATACAGTTCGTGCAGTGTTCGTGACATAAACAAGGTGCCTTGATCAGTCAGAATCTCTTTGGGGATTCCAACTAGGGAGATGACGCGGAAGAGCACTTCCGCAATACTGCGTGCTGAAATATTGCGAAGAGGCACTGCTTCTGGGTATCGCGTTGCATAGTCCACTAGAACTAATATAAAGCGATACCCTCGTGTTGACCGATCTAATGGCCCAACAAGATCCATCCCAATCCTTTCGAATGGGGTCTCGATTAATGGGAGAGGGCGCAAAGGCGCTTTTGGAATGGCCGCTGGATTTACTAACTGGTATTCACCACTTACGGACATCGCCGCGAATTCCTGGCCAATAGAACCAGGCCATTATTCGGGCTAATGTTTTATCCTGCCCTAAGTGTCCAGCCATGGGATTAAAGTGGGCTGCCTGGAATACCAATTCCCGGCGGCTTTTTGGAATCAAAAGCTGCGTGATTTGTTCTTTAGTCTGAGTGTCCTGCGTAACTCGGTATAATCTATCCTTCATAATTGAGAAGTAGGGGAAGGACGGGGTGGCATTTGGCTGGAGCGTTTGACCATCGATTACTCTCACTTGGTCAAACGCATGCTGCAGAGTCTCGTCTTGCGACTGCTCTAATGGGAAATCCGCAAGGGATTCCCCAATAGAAGGAGGAGGAGCCTGCGGCTCCTCACTCTGATGCGGAGATGACGTAGACGGCTCTGTGACAGCTGCTCCCACCAATGCAACACCGGGACCTCCCCCTGCGGAACTACGGCAGGACCCACTCTTCACTAAATGACTCATTAATTCCCCAAATTCTGGCCAATCAGTCCCCAAAATTATCGAGTGGTTAAGGTGAGGATTAACCACCGCCTTTACTCTAAATTTTTTCCCTCAAAAAAAGAATGTGGACTGACACTAAAGGGTAGTTGTGAACATTCCTGTGCACACACAACACCTTCACCAATTGTGCTCCCCCCCAATGCCTCGTTTTGCACCAGGCTTTGGTGGATTGAGGTCTGATTACAGCCGGAGTCCACCAACGCCTGATATGTATCCCCTTGGACACTCACCGGTATGCGATATGCTCCGGCCCGATCAAGGGCGGTTCCTGGCGTGTCGGGGATCCGAACCACCGCACCCACCTCCATTGTCGAGCACTTTGAGGTGGCCCAGCTGCCCGCAGCGCCAGCAAACCGGCCTGGGCTTCCTCTCTGCACTGGCGCTCTGGGGCTCACTCACCTGAGGGGGGGGGAGAGACAGACATAGAAGGGAGAAACGGGAGGGCACCGAGGGTGTGGCAGGCCGGCTGGAGTGGCGCCGGCCCCCGCCTCCGCGGTGGGGGAACGGGGCGAGGACATGACACAGGAGGAGAGATAGAGAGAGAGAGAGAGAGAGAGAGGAGAGGAGAGGGAAGAAGAGGTTGTCTGCTGTCCTACCATTGGGACAGCCACCAAATGGTCCTCCGCCAGCTCGATGGCCTGATCCAGCGACACCGGGCAGTGGCACTGGACCCACTCTGCGGTTCCTGCTGGTAGGTGAGCGATGAACTGCTCCAGTACCACCTGATTGATGATTCCCTTGGCATCGCAATTGTTGGCCCTCAACCACCACCAGCAGGCGTCCTGGAGTTGCTGGCCAAACGCGAACGGCCGGCCGACTTCCTCCAAGTGCAAAGCGCGGAAGCGCTGTTGCTGCTGTTCAGGGGTGTGCCCCACACGCTGGAGGATGGCCTGGCGGAGGTCCGCGTGGATCAGCCAGTGGTCGGCAGGGAGCTGTAGCGCGGTCAGCTGCGCCTCGCCCGTTAGCAGGGGGAGGAGGCGTGCCACGCGCTGTTCCACCGGCCAGCCCGAGGCCTCTGCTACCTGCTCGAAGAGCATGAGGAAGGCCTCGGGGTCGTCATGCGGGCCCATCTTCATTAGGGTGAGGGGGAAGGGCCCGCGGCGGTGGAGGTGGTGGACCCCGCCGACGCGAGGAGGTGCCGGAACGCCTGTCGATCTTCCTGCTGGGCCAACACCAGGGCCTCGAACCATTGCTCTTGCTCCTTCCAGAGGGTGACTAGAGCCTGGTACTGGCTCTGCTGGGCCATGGCGAGGGCATGGACCAGGTCGGCGAAAGGGGAGGACTCCATGGGGCTGTTCTTCTGCGCTCCAATCACGGGTTTCGGCACCACTGTAGCAGTTTGTAGGAGTGGGAGGAGCACAGAAGATGGCAGGCCAGAACTGAGTGTCGTAACTCTTGTTTATTTTGACACTTTTCAGTTGTCTTTTGCACACTCTCGTACACACACACAGACACGCACACACACATCAGGTGTCTGGTTGGGGAGAGAGCTCCTCCTCTGCTCTCGCTCTCTCCTTAAATAGGGCGCGGTCACTGGGGAAGACACACAAACACAAGTTAATCAACATCAGGTGCAGTGATTCTGCCACTTACCTTCCCTGACTCCGCCCTCCGGTCACAGACTGATGCTTGACCGCGCCCCCGCTGCCACAATTTTTAAAAAAACAACAACCCCACACATTTTATATAAATCTCCTTCTCACCCCCGGCGGGGGGGTGGTATCCATGTCATCCTCAAGCTCGGGTCCTCTACCAGAGGCCTGGGAGTTTGAGGGTTCTGCGCAGTATCTTCGATGTTCCTAGGACTGCGCTCTTCTGGACTGAGGCTTCAGATGTTGTTCCTGGGATTTGCTGGAGCCACTCTCCCAGTTTGGGGGTTACTGCCCCAAGTGCCCCCACTACCATGGGGACCACGCAACCCTTGACCTTCCACATCCGTTCCAGCTGCTCTTTCAACCCTTGATACTTCTCAAGTTTCTCATGTTCCTTCTTCCTGATGTTGGCGTCAGCTGGGATCGCCACATCTATCACCACCACCCTCTTCTGCTCTTTGTCCACCACCACTATGTCCGGTTGGTTAGCCAGGATCTGTTTGTCAGTCTGGAAGCTGAAGTCCCACAGAATCTTGGCCCTGTTGTTCTCAGCCACCTTCTGTGGTATGGCCCATTGGGACTTGGGTATTTCTATTCCATACTGGTTGCAGATGTTCCTGTATACTATCCCAGCCACTTGGTTGTGCCTCTCCATGTATGCTGATCCAGCTAGCATCTTACACCCTGCTACTATGTGCTGGACTGTTTCAGGGGCTTCTTTGTACAGTCTGCATCTTGGGTCTGATCTACTCTGGTAGATCCTGGCCTCTATGGCTCTTGTGCTTATGGCCTGTTCTTGTGCTGCCATGATTAGTGCCTCTGTGCTGTCTGTCAGTCCTGCATTATCCAGCCACTGGTAGGATTTCTTGATATCAGCCACTTCCTCTATCTGACGGTGGTACATGCCATGTAGGGGTTTGTCTCTCCAGGTTGTCTGTTCCTCCTCCTCCTCTGCACTCTCATCAGGGTTCTGCTGCCTGAGACATTCACTCGAAACTGCCAAACAGCGACTAACAGCTCTGGCCACCCGGTTGAGGAGATACACCAAGGAAGGAGAGGCCAGGAGAATAAACAAGCTGTTCTCCACTGAACCAGCCAAGGTGTACTCTCAATGGCAGGGGAACAACAACCGGTCAGACCCACCAAGAGCTGAGGTGGAAAAATACTGGAAAGACATATGGGAAAGAAAAGCATCACACAACACCGATGCCCAATGGTTAGTGGACCTAAGAGCTGACCACAGCAACCTCCCAGAACAAGAACCAGTAACCATCTCAATGGCAGACGTCCAAGAAAGAGTGTCAAAGATGAAGAGCTGGACAGCACCAGGCCCCGATATGATCCATACGTACTGGCTGAAGAAGCTAACTGCACTCCATGAACGCCTAGCAGCACAGATGAACCAGCTGCTGAGGGATGGAACCCACCCAGAATGGCTAACCCAAGGCAGGACAGTCCTAATCATGAAGGACCCCCAGAAGGGACCCATCCCATCCAACTACCGGCCAATTACCTGTCTCTGCACAACATGGAAGGCCCTGTCAGGCATCATTGTGGCAAAAATGAGTAAGCATGTGGCTCAATACATGAGCGAGGCACAGAAAGGAATTGGCAGTAACACCAGAGGAGCCAAGCACCAGCTACTGGCCGATAGAACAGTTGCCCGAGACTGTAAGAAGAGACAGACCAACCTGTGCACTGCCTGGATTGACTACAAGAAAGCCTACGACTCAATGCCACACACATGGATACTGGAATGTCTGGAACTGTATAAGATCAACAGGAACCTAAGGACCTTCATACAGAACTCAATGGAAATGTGGAAGATAACCCTAGAGGCCAACTCAAAACCCATTGCCCAAGTCAACATCAAGTGCGGCATATACCAAGGAGATGCGCTATCACCACTGCTGTTCTGCATAGGCCTGAACCCCCTCAGTCAGATCATCACGAAGAGCGGCTACGGGTACCGATTCCGTAGTGGGGCAACAATCAGCCACCTGCTCTACATGGATGACATCAAGCTGTATGCCAGGAATGAGCGAGAAATAGACTCACTGATCCACACCACCCGGATCTACAGCGATGACATAGGGATGTCATTCGGATTGGACAAGTGTGGCCGGATGGTCTCAAAGAGAGGCAAGATGATCCGGACTGAAGGGATTGACCTACCAGAGGGCAACATAGGTGATATCCAAGACAGCTACAAGTACCTTGGCATCCCACAGGCTAATGGAAACCATGAAGAGGCCACAAGGAAGTCAACCACAGCCAAATACCTCCAGAGAGTAAGGCAGGTCCTGAAAAGTCAGCTGAATGGTAAAAACAAGGTCCGAGCCATCAACATGTACGCACTACCAGTCATCAGATACCCCGCTGGTATCATAAACTGGCCAAAGGAGGAGATAGAAGCCACAGATATCAAGACTAGAAAGCTCCTCACCATGCATGGAGGGTTCCACCCCAAGTCCATATATATATATATAATTTCACAGTTTCAACATTTGATATGTTGTCTTTGTACTATTTTCAATTAAATGTAGGGTTTCCATGATTTGCAAATTATTGCATTCTGGTTTTTTTCTCCTTACAGTTTACTCAGCATCCCGACTTTTTTTGGAATTGGGGTTGTACTTATTCAGGACACACTGTATTATAATAACTTCCAAACAAACAGCATTAAACTTTTGTCAAATTAACTTTCGAACTAAATTATGACAACAAGATTTTATTATTCCTTTATGGGTGAGTATGACTTGCACTAATCAATATACCTGTGAAGGCCATAAGTATAAATGTGACTATTCCCTTTCTGGATAAGCTTCATTGGGTCTATAAACAGTTGATGTGGAATATCACTATAATATCAACAGCACAGTTAAAGTAATGTGGGTGGTAGAAAAGAGCAACTGGACTTGTTTGAAGATTCTTGAAAACGTTTCACCTCTCATCCGAAAGGCTTCCTCAGTTCTGTCTGACTAATAGGGAGTATCAGGTATTTATCCTCTCATGGATCATAATAGGATCAGAATCAGAATTCTGATGGCTGCATAGTAGGTGGCTGACAAATGATGTCTTAGACCCCCACCTCTGTTCAGTGATGGCCGTTCCAGGTTGACAAAAAAAGAACGATCCTCTCTGGCTAAAATGTCTGCCAGTTTTCTGGAAGTCCTCTCATACTCCCACACCAGTCGAAGGGATCTCATCCCAAAGTGCGTAGAAACATGTCTGTGAAGATTCTCAATCATCCAGGTCATAGTAAACTGTGGGTGGTAGAAGAGAACAACTGGACTTGTTTGAAGATTCTTGAAGACGTTTCACCTCTCATCCGAAAGGCTTCCTCAGTTCTGTCTGACTAATAGGAAACTGGCAGACATTTTAGCCAGAGAGGATCGTTCTTTTTTGTCAACCTGGAACAGCCATCACTGAACAGAGGTGGGGGTCTAAGACATCATTTATCAGCCACCTACTATGCAGCCATCAGAATTCTGATTCTGATTCTATTATGATCCATGAGAGGATAAATACCTGATACTCCCTATTAGTCAGACAGAACTGAGGAAGCCTTTCGGATGAGAGGTGAAACGTTTTCAAGAATCTTCAAACAAGTCCAGTTGCTCTCTTCTACCACCCACAGTTTACTATGACCTGGATGATTGAGAATCTTCACAGACAAGTTAAAGTAATGACTAGGATTTGTCATATTACATACCCATTCTATTTGAAATAAAATTTTATGCCACCTGAACAAATGCAATAGTTGTGAATCAGTCTCTTTGAGTGAGTATGGTTTCAGGTTGTCATACTCCAATTCAAATATTATATTACATTTTTTTAGTCCTATTAAATTCATTCTAAAGACACAGCAACCACATACAACATATGTTAAGCATATACAGCATATGTTAAGCACATACACTATAACACATACAATGTTAAAATTAGAATATAACCAGTTAAAAGGCATAAGGTTTGTGGGGCAAATTTGTTCTGGTTCATAAGTGACATAAGTTCTGGTTGTCAGTAACAACAATTCAATGCAATATCCATCCACCCATTATCCGTAACCGCTTATCCTGTGCAGGGTCGCGGACAAGCTGGAGCCAATCCCAGCTGACTATGGGCGAGAGGCGGGGTACACCCTGGACAAGTCGCCAGATCATTGCAGGGCTGACAGAGGCAAACAACCATTCACACTCACATTCACACGTACGGTCAATTTAGAGCCACCAATTAACCTAACCGCATGTCTTTGGACTGTGGGGGAAACTGGAGCACCCAGAGGAAACCCATGCAGTCATGGGGAGAACATGCAAACTCCACACAGAAAGGCCCCTTTCGGCCACTGGGCTTGAGCCCAGAACCTTCTTGCTGTGAGGCGACAGTGCTAACCACTACACCACCGTGCCGCCTTCAATGCAGTATCAATAAACTATATTCATAGAATTTGTGGACAACCAGTAGAATAATATTTCAGTTATCTCTGCTTATAAACTGTAGATATACAGTTGTGGTCAGAAGTTTACATACAGTGACATGAATGTCATCTTGGATATGAATGTCATGGCAATATTTGGGCTTTCAGTAATTTCTTTGAACTGTTCTTTTTCTGTGGCAGAATGATTGTACCGTACAGCATACATCTTTAATTAAAAAAAAAAACACTAGAATTTGGTGCACAAGTTTTAATTTTCTTGGGGTTTTCTGAAATCAACACAGGGTCAAAATTATACATACACAGTGTTTTAAGAAGTCCATAATCATGAAAATTGCTAAAAGCATCATAGATCAGTGGCAATGAATTCAGACCTGTTGGCACACATCTGAAGCTCTCTCATTCTTGTTCATCAGTGCATCAGAAAAAGGCCCTCAAATATAATCTCTGACCCCTTTCACCCAGCACACCTCTTTTTTCAATCCTTTCCCTCTGGTAATGAAAAAGACATTTTAATTTATTAAAATAAGTTGCATCAGAACTGGATCCTATCCATCAGAGAACTTACAGCTACAGTACATGTTTGCAATATGTTCCACACTCAATTGATTATATTTGCCCACCTTGATTTACATTGTAATAGTTTACAATCGATGTTATGCCCCTCCAGCTTTACGGTGGCATCACTTATAATTGTAGATGATGTTTATTAGTACCAGACCCAAATACCACTCACACTGAGGTGTGGCAATAAAGAGTCTTGAGATAAGACTACAATTCGGATCTATAAAAAGCTTTAGATTTACTAGAATCTAGTATCATCTCCTATGGCAGTGTTTCTCAACCACTTGGCTGCAGCGAAGTGCCATCTAGTGGGCCACGAATTTTTTTCAAGTTGAAGCTGGGTTGCATCTGACATCACATCTGCCTCATTAGATACACAAAACATGAAGTGGTGGTCAGCTAAGCTTACTGTTCACAAAGTGTTACTATCACTGAAGCACCTTGCTAGTCATTAAAATGCGCTATGCTTGTGTTGTTTTGGGCTGCTGAAATCAAACTGTGAAACTGATAAAAGTTTCTTTTGGGCTCCCTGTGAAGTTATTTTTTTTTAAAAGGGTGAAAGAGAAAATGATCTTACCAAAAAATGACAAGAAAGGTGGTTCTTGAACTTTTTGCTGTGATGGAGGGGAGTAGAGTTGAAGAATGCTCAAGTTTGCAGTGATCACTTCATGAAAGGTTTGTAAATTCTTCTGATTTATTTCATTTGGATTCACAAATTACTTTTCTTGCTATTTTCCATTATTTTGGGGTGTTTTGAAGTTCAGGAGACCTTTAAATCTTCAGATGTGTTTTTGTTTACTGTTTGATCATGGTCACCATATTGTAAACTAATGCATATGTTTCACTTTATTTATCAGGATGTCCTAGCAATCTTTACAAGGATGATGAGATAGATTGGGCTCCTAAACTGAACTAGCTAGACAAGATAATTGAGATGAGCCACATAAACACAATAGCAGAACTTACAAGTTAACAGCATGAAGCTGCTTCCCCGGCCATGCAGTTACAGTGAGTCATGATAACTTCTCTGTCCTGTTTCACCAATACCCAGGTGTTTAAAGGGGTTTCTGTGGATCTTTGTGAATGATTTAGCTGGAAGAGAAGATCAGGGAGGATTGAGAATCAAGCAGCTGTGGTTTGTTTAAACCTGCTAATAAAACTTGTAGCGTCCTAGCAAGCATCGTAAAGACACATACAAAAAGCCCAACAATGTCTACTTACCCGGGCATAAATGATACAGGATTTATTTTGTAGTGTCTTGATCCCCAGATCTTTAATGCAGCCACATATAAAAAGTTGTACGCCTCCACGCCCTTCCAGGTTTTCATCTGTTTGTCCATGTAGAACGATGTCTGCAGCACAAGGTAGTTTGAGATCTCAGGGAACTCAACAGATGGATGATTTTCCAAATCAGAGGAAAAATCCTTCTTTATTATGTGCAAGGATCTATCCCATTGAGTGGATTCTATATCCACTTGTTTGAGTGTACTTGTTGGTTTTAATAACTTGCTTGTTTGCTGTACACAAACATGGCAATAAGTTCTTGTGTTAATCGACCAGACTCCACTTTTGGATCATTAATCCATTTTGACTGAGAATGCCCTGCATGCATGGTTTTATGTTGGCTTCTGACACGATACAGTTTTAAATACAATACCTACAATTAGAAACAGTTTGTTTTTATTGCATTATTTAATTCCTGGGCTCCCATCTGTAATAGGGAGTGATGTTGCATCTCATTAATACATTTTACAGTAGATTATTAGATTCTAATAGAATAGATGAGCCAAAATAATTGGGGCTCTTTTTTAATGGGCCCCAATTCATTACAAGTACGAATAAGTGGACCTCAAAGGAGGAAAGATTGAGAACCCCTGACCTATAGGATATTAATGCATTTTTTAGACAAATAAATAAATAAATAAAAGGATCTTCTCATGCACTCAGAAATCAAATTGTTAAGCTCTTGTTGCTTTGATTTTTTTTTTTTACTATGCAAGATGATTTTTAATATAATTTTACAATTAAACTCAACGTTATTGTAATTATTCAAGATTCAGGGAACTCAATGGATGGATAATTTTTTTTATTTAATATTGCGAAAAAATAAGCAAATAAAAGATGTTCCAGTTCTTAATGAAAAAAAAATTGTCATTTAAAAAAGACCAGGAACATTGCTTGTGCTCACTAACAATTTCTGCCATTTCATGGATTCCCATTATGCTTAAGAAGGACAATAAAAACAACTGTGGGTTGTTTGTGGGCTACAACTGTGGGCTACAAAATTTCCTGCAGAAACTGGTCTGCTAGAGGCTATGATGTGTTTTGATTAATGCTGAATATCTCTGACCCAAACCATGCACAAGTATTTGACAACTTGTGCATGAAAACTGGTTGAATGGACAGGTGCCCACTCTCCTACCTGTCTGTCCAACACTGAGCTGCCCATTAAACGACCAGCTGATTTTAACATTCAGCTTTCTCCCTGCCATCATGTATCTGGCAGCACCATGCTTAGAGTCACTTTCATTTAGACACGCCCTCTCCTAATGAGTCTATTCATTAACAGTCAGTAGGTGAAAGGACTAAATGACTGGAGGTAACAAGAAATCGAAACAAATCAGCAGGCAAGATCAATTAGGGGTGATATTTCTGCTCTGTAAATGAATGGATGATTACAGGCTGATAACAGAATCCATGCTGATTCCTGTTAACTCTAATTCACCATTCAACAGATGCTGGCATTGTGACCCTCGATTGGACATTACATCTAGAATAAATGTACTGATATTTATGGTGATGCCACAACTTGTTTTTGTTTTACACTACTTTTACAAATCTTTTACAAGGTTTGTAAAACTGGGTTAGCTATTTTTTTTTTATTTTACTTTAATAAACTGTAAAAAAAAACTAGGTGATTTGTTTTCTTATCTTCAACTGTCCAGTTTGGGTGAGTCTTTGCCCATGATAGCCTCAGATTCCTGTTCTTGGCTTACAGGAGTGGAAGCCAATATTGTCTTCTGCTGTTGTAGCCCATTCACCTCAAGGTTTGATATTTTGTGCATATTGAGATGCTTTTCTGCTCACCATGGTTGTAAAGAGTGATTATTTGAGTTACTATTGTTGAGTTGTGATGAGTTGCTATATCCTTCCTGGCAGGTCAAACCAATCAATCTTCCTTTGACCTCCCTTATCAACAAGGCATTTTCCACCCACAGAACTGTCACTCACTCAGTAGGGTGTTTTTTTTTTTTTGCACCATTCTGTGTAAACTCTAGAGACTGTTGTGTGTGAAAATATCTGATCAAAAGTATCTGAAATATTCTAACAAGCTCATCTGGCACCAACAACCATGCTATGGTTAAAATCACAGAAATCACATGTTTGCTTCATTCTAATGTTTGATGTGAACAGTAATAGAAACTCT